>NC_089231.1:50211033-50433533 GCF_963924675.1 Phocoena phocoena
CAGGTGTTAGTATAAGGAAGGAAAACAAAGCATGTTAATAAATATTACAACAAATAATAACCTTACACATCAAGGGGAAGGGGATACAGATGGATGGGATGCAATTTTAGGTGGTGTAGACAGGAGAGTACCTTCTGAGGGAGAGACATTTAAGCAGAGCCCTGCATGAGGTAAAGAGCAAAGCCATTGCCAAGACGTGGGGCGAGAGGGAAGAGTCAGGACAGGCCAGAGGCAGAGCAGTGCTTGGTTTGGGCCCCTCACTGCACAAGCTGTGGGGAGCAGTGTAACACGTTTTGTGTAGCTTTGCCTGAAAACAGAAACTGTCTTCTCGAAGAGACGTACCATCTTGGCCGGTTGCCATTGTGTCTTTATCTGCCCATCACTACTCCGCTGTCAGCAGGCAGACAAACAGATCTAGGGACGCAGGACAGGCTGATCTGGGTAAGGAGGAAAGGCTGGAAGTGGGACGCGATCTGACTCAAATAAGGTTACCACAGCTGTGGGCCCCGGGAGGGCTGCAAAACTCAACACGGTGAGGTGGGAAGGCAATGAAGACGAACTTCATACGTTTCAAAATTTCACTGCAGATTCTGAAGCAGAGCCGCCCTCCTTTTCCTTCTGCCTCCCGCCGTCCACTTCTCCTTCCCTGACTTTCCCTTGGGTGCACAAACCTGTAGAAATCCCAGCCTGTTCACAGCACTGTCTCACCACCGGCCCACGTGGTGTCTTGGAGCAGAGCATTTCATAGGCTCGGCGTCTCCCTGCTTCTCTTCTTCCTGTTGGATGGACTGCCAGCTTTAGTTCTTCGGTTTCCTGAAGCTGACAGTGAGACAGACACGGACTTTAGCTGCCTGGTGACTGTGGATGGGGGATTTATACGCTTACTTATTTGTCATCTAATTCCGGAGAGACCTAAGTCTCCTTTGAATAACCTTTGCTTTTAGAGCCCACACTGTCCAAAGACACACTGTGTCAAGTCGTGAGAAGCACTGGGTCTCTGCAGTGAGGCAGCTCCTCCAGGTCAGGGGCTCCCCGCACCTTGCATCCGCACTGCCCAGCTGTCAGTCCAAATAAGCCCTGCAGACAGCTGCCCACCGCCACCGCCACTCAGGGAATCAACTGCAGAAGTCCTGCGTCACAGAAGCACTAGGGCAGAGCCCCGCCAGCTCCTGCCCGGCCTGCTGTTTCTAGAAATCTCTCTCTTATGGCAGACGTACGTACACAAGAGGATATCCGAGCCAGAACTAGGTTTTCTGACATGTACGGCTTCCAATAGCCCTTTGTTACTAATCCTTCTGAAGAACGTGACCTGCACCTTTTCAGACTTTAGCAGGGTAACAGGTAGTTACTGGAAAAGAAACATAAAGGGGGTAGGGACTCAGTTATGCAGTTAAGGCTCTTGTACTGTCTCCACCACCAGATCTGCCACAATCTCAGAATTCATGCTGCCTTATGAATTACCACACAACTCCCTCATGTGGGTTAGAATTCCTTTAAAGACACACTAACAAACTCTTGAGGTTGTGAAAATAGAAGGAAGGTGAATCAGTGAACAATTGTGTATCGCATAGACATGTACTTAGTGGAGCCTGCAAAGCTCCCCGTGTGGACAACTTTTGATAATAGTGTTCTTTCTAATAATACAGGTGATATTTATTACAGGTGATCATATAGGTAATATTATTTCCTTTACAGTATCAATTCCATCATCAGGTAATATAGCACATTTTCAAAAGATCATTAAAATAGCTGAGCTCCACTTCATTTTAATAATGTTTCTTTAGGGCATTGAATTCCTCCCACATAGCATAAATCACGGTGACAGCATTTAGAAATAATCAATCAATAATATGTGTAATTTGGGGGCTTCCCTGGTGGCGCAGTGGTTGAGAGTCCGCCTGCCGATGCGGGGGACACGGGTTTGTGCCCCAGTCTGGGAAGATCCCACATGCCGTGGAGCGGCTGGGCCCGTGAGCCCAGCCTGAGCGTCCGGAGCCTGTGCTCTGCAACGGGAGAGGACACAACAGTGAGAGGCCCACGTACCGCTAAAAAAAAGTAGTAATAATAATAATATGTGTAATTTGAAAAGATTACATAATTCTTAAATTATCAGAAGCCAAGAGCATGTTAATTATTCATTTGAGAAAGCTGTAGGTTTATTACAACTTAAAAATTTGCCTAGAAGCCTGGAGTTTCAAGAATCTTAGCTGCCCTCTGAATCAACTCCAGAATCACTGAAGACTAGGAAGAGGGTTGCAGTGGGGTGAGGATATGAGAACTACAAGGTCAGTGAAAAGTGTATCCAGTGTCTCGGTTTGGGTGCCTTATTAAACAACACCTGAGACAAGTACTTGGCTGTAGGTAATTATCATCCTGGGAAGTAGGAGTTAAGGAGCGGGGAGAGACAGGGAAGAAGGAAAAACTGATATAAGTGCATGTTATTAAGGGGATGGAGTGTATTTGTTATCATTGTAGTTTGTGGTCAACTATAAGTGGCCATAGGTACAGTGGTGGAACACAGTGCAGTATAACACAATAGAACTGTACTATCTTCTAGCTCTGAAGAGCAGAAGTCCAACTCGGGGCTCACTGGGCTCAAATCAAGGTCTCAGCAAGGCTACGTTCCTTTCTGGAGGCTCCAGGGGACGATCCATTTCCCTCCCTTTCTTTCCCAGAGGCAGGCTACATCCCTTGGCTGGCGGCCCTTTCCTCCACCTTCACAGTTGGCAACATCAAATCTCTCTGACACTTTTTCTGTCATCACGGCTCTTTCTGACCACAGCTGGGAAGAATTCTCTGCTTGTAAGGACTCATGTGAGGAGAGTGAGTCCACCTGGATAATTCAGGATACTCTTCCCAGATCAAGGTCTTCATTTAATCCCATCTGCAAAGTCCCTTTTGCCAGTAAAGTTAACATTCACAGGTTCTGGGGTTTGGAAGTGGACATCCTTGGGGCCGTTATTCTGTCTGCAAGACGGGGCAGGGTGTGCTAGGCAGTGAGGGGAGGGCTCTCTTCCCCTGGAATTCTGAGGAGCACACAGAAAGTCAGAACTGTCCACCTGAAGTAAGAGGCTGGAGACTCTGTCTACCAGCTCCCAAGCCCTGCTGGTTACAGGTTCCTCCTGAAGATGACTCACCAGCACCTCCAGGCTATATACCTGGATGGGGCAAGTAGGCTCTGATGTGTTGGGACATGGAGCATACTGGCCCTATGAGCACAAAGTGAGAAGAGCTTCCAAGGAGGGGTCTTGGCCCAGAAAACAGAGACAGCCAAGAGGATGTGAATCGAGCAGCTGGCTGCTACGTCATGGAATGATGGCATTTAGTGACCCAAGGATCACTTCCACCTGGAGCTTGGCTACTAGCTCAAACCAGGCTCCGCCACTCCCTGTGAGGTCTTCGCAAGCGTTGGACCTTTCCTAAGCTTCAGTTTTCCCCATTTGTTAGATGGAGAGGCTACTCTGAACCCCCGGGAGCTGCGATGAGAATGAAACGCACTAACATGTGCTGAGCTGCTGACGTGTAGTGAGTGGTCATAAAAATGGCAGCAGGAATTTTTACTTATCGATCCAAAGAAACACTTACTGGTTGCCAGACACTGGGGATGCGTTGTGAACAAGACTGACAAGGTCCCCGCCCTCATGGAGCTTCTCTTCCAGTGGAGGATACAGGCAACAGACAAGTTAATAAATAAATATACAAGGCCTCACGGATTACAGTTGCTGCAATAAAGGACATCAATAGGGTGACACGATAGAAAGTAAAGGGGCAGGGATGGGGCGACACTGTCCAGTGCCCCTCCACTGTCCCCCTCTTTCCCTTCTAGCAGAACCTAGTGCATTCAGGTGGCACACAGGGATTCCTCGATTGTGGGAGGGTAGCCCCTACTCCAACCCCAGGGGTGAATCGCGCCTGGTCTAAATCAGTTACTGGTGATCTCACTCCCCTGGCTGAGTAACTGGCATAAAAACAGACCCGAGAGCCGGTAAGATTCAAGAAGCAGCCTGCGTCTGGGGGTGAGTGAGGACTTGCCCGGTGAGGAGAACGCCATTTGTCTTTCCCCCCCATTTTTCCTGCCTCAGACAAAATGAATGAGCCATCTGGACTGGCAACAGCCTTTCTGAGATCACAAACCAGCAAGGATGAAGATAAAAGTCTGACAGAGCAGAGGCCTCTGAAAGGCTGCGTCTTTGATGATGTCACGGAGCAGCTAAACCACAGCCAGAAACTACTTCCCAAGATGGCTCACATGGAGAAAATAAGCCTCTATTGTTCCCCTATTTTTTTATAATGCTAAAACTAGTCTGGTTTGCTGTTGCCTGCAGCTGAACACATTCTAAGCTGATGGAGGTAGTCCGGAAGGGATGTTGAATTTGAGACCGGAAGGGTCAACTATGAGAAGAGCCAGGCAAGGGGAGAAGCGGGGTATGTGACAAGGACAGGGCAGACTTGTGGGTGACCTGGGGTCAGGGAAGAAGGGACCAGTGAGGCGGCCAGAGGGTACCCTGCCATGGCCTTGATTTCGGGATAAGGACTTTCAGAAACCAAGAGAAGCTACATAATGGCTTTAAGCAGGGGAGGAACATATGATCACAGGAGGTTTCAAATCCCACATTCTTTGATGTAGAAATGGGAAACCATAAAGATCTATAATTCTGATAAGGATTTTAAAATGGAGTTATTAAAAATTATGCTGAAGCCAGAAACTGCAGGCCGCTAATAAGCAGCTGTGAGCAAAGAACGTTGAAAAGGTAGAGACTGGTGACTCGGATGTCTTCGGGGGGATGATGCTCTGAGCTGTAAAGCCTTTAACAGCCAATTGCTAAGGAGAAAGGCTACCAGTGTTTACAGGACATCTGACTTGGCCAGCCTTAGACTATAAATCCTAACTCAGCAGGGTGAATCCTAAACCCCACTGTGTCAGACTCACTTGTTTTCATATTTGGTTTTATGAAAATGTGCTGTCTGGTTTCTAAGAACTACTCTAGAGACGTCAGGACTTTAAAAGTGTAACCTACCTCCTTTAGAAGGAAGCCATCAATCCTAAAGCAACACGTTAAGTGACTGGCACAGAAAATTGTACTCAGCCCACTATTTATAATTCCTATGGGACTTGAATTCTTTTTTTTTTTTTCTAAGAAAGTATCAAGGCTTTGGTTTTCTCCCTTCCATCTTTTTTTTTTTTTTTTTTTTTTTTTTTGCGGTACGCGGGCCTCTCACTGCTGTGGCCCCTCCCGTTGTGGAGCACAGGCTCCGGACGCGCAGGCTCAGCGGCCATGGCTCACGGGCCCAGTCGCTCCGCGGCACGTGGGATCCTCCCGGACCGGGGCACGAACCCGTGTCCCCTGCATCGGCAGGCGGACTCTCAACCACCGCGCCACCAGGGAAACCCCTCCTTCCATCTTGATTGAAATAAATGACTAACACATTCATTGGAATAGGTGTCTCTAACATTTATTTATTAATAAAGCATTCTTCTGACAGATGTGATCTGTCTGTTGCATCAAAAAAAAAAAATCATCACCGGCCGCAACGTGAACAATGACTTGTAAGGGAGCCGGAGATGATGCTACCGTGATAGGAGGAAGATTTACAGCCCCATGCGGGGAGAGCGGGTAGTGAAGACACACACTTGTGGACAGACTAGAGATGTTTGCAGGAGTTACAACTGAAAGGATTGGCTGGAGGAACCAAAAATGACTGAAGATGACTCAGAGGGTTTGGGCTTGAGCAACGAGCTAGATAGTGATACTGAAATTGGGATATTCAGGAGGTGCACAGCTTTGGGTGAATCAACAGTTCAGATTCGGGCATATTCGGCTTAAGGTATCGAGTTGCTATCCAAGTGGAGCTACAGAGTAGGCAGCTGGATGTATGTAAGTCTGGGGTTCAGCACAGAAGAAGCGTCTGCACCGAGAAAGGAGCTCAGGTGGGTCACCAGGACACTCCAGTGTTTACAGAAGTAACACCACCCTCATTTGCAGATAATAGTCATTTGATACCAAAAATAATGCCCACCAATTTGTCTGGGCTGCTTCTCTTGGAAGCCCTGCACATGCAACATTTGATTTAGGTGTACCCCACTATAGAAACTGCCACTCCATAGTCCCCAAAAGACACTCCATCAGTTACTTAGGTACAAATAATTGAAGCTCTCGATGACAGTGACCACCTAGGGTCAAACCATGGACGGCAAGGCCATATTAACGGTGTGACTCATGTCACTGAAAGCCGGCTCTGTCTCGGGTGACTAAGTCTCCTTTGAAAAGTGTCCTTTGATAGAAGATGTGGGGTCTGGGTGGTGATTTAGTGCTTGGATTGTAGAGCATTATGTGGTATTTTTCTATTCGTGTACAGAAGTCACTTCAAGCAGGAGAGGATGAGAGAGATCAGAGCCACGCCAAAGCCTTAAGATCACTCGTGTGTCAGCTGCTTTCTTTCGTAGATGAGGTGTCGGGTGAGAAAGGCTCCAGGAAGTGCCCACTGCCGTGTGTGTCAGCCCAGAATGGTGTGGAGGGAACCAGGCTGAATAAAGTTATTTTGGTGATTAATTACTATTTTCAACGGAAGTCTTGGCTTAATTACCTGCTGTAAGTATGCTAATTCAGCCAGCTGTCTCTAGGTAGCTAACTTTACCCTTCATTTAAAAGCTTCCATCCAGAATGAAAGAAGGCTTTCTGGAGGAAGGAAGAACGCCCGTCACCAGAGGGGAAGTATGACTTTGTTTCAGGGTAGTGTTCACTGTCTTTTCTAACCCCCTTTGGATGAATGTGCAAATCAGGGTCCCCCAGATATTCTGACACTCCCCTTCCCTGTCGCCACAATGCCATCAAAACAAAGTGGGAAACAGATGGCTGCTGTCTGGGGCTTGAGAGGGTTGGTGGGTGAGATTAGCAGTGGCTCTTCATGCCCTTGGAATATACTCTTGAAGGCTTTCATTTGTCTTTGGGCACAGCAATACTACTAACATACTACTAATACGTGAGACACGATGTTTCTCTCTTGTGGTTCGGCTTTCTTGAGTGAAGTTAATGCAGGGATAACCCTGGATGTGTGTACTAAAATGTAGGTCTTAGTCTCTTCAGCAAGTGGTGTTGGGAAAGCCGGACAGCCACATGTAATTCAATGAAGTTAGAATACACCCCCTCACCATACAGAAAAACAAACTCAACACAGCTTAAAGACTTAAACATAAGATATGATACCATAAAACTCCTAGAAGAGAACATAGGCAAAACATTCTCTGACATAAATCATACCAATATTTGCTTAGGTCAGTCTCCCAAGGCAACAGAAATAAAGACAAAAATAAACAATGGGACCTAATCAAACTTACAAGCTTTTGCACAGCAAAGGAAACCATAAACAAAATGAAAAGACAACCTACAGAATGGGAGAAAATATTTGCAAATGATGTGACCAACAAGGGCTTCATTTCCAAAATATACAAACAGCTTATACAACTCAACAACAACAAAACAACCCCGTCGAGAAATGGGCAGAAGACCAAAAGAGACATTTCTCCAAAGAAGAAATACAGATGGCCAATAGGCACATGAAAAGATACTCAACCTCATTAATTATTAGAGAAATGCAAATTAAAACTACAATGAGGTACCATTTCGTGCTGGTCAGAATGGCCATAAATAAAAAGTCTACAAATAACAAATGCTAGAGAGGGTGTGGAGAAAAGGGAACCCTGTTGGTGGGAATGTAAGTTGGTGGAGCCACTGTGGAACACAGTATGGAGGTTCCTCAGAAAACTAAAAATACAATTACCATATGATCCAGCAATCCCACTCCTGGGCATATATCCAGACAGAACTATAATACAAAAAGATACACGCACCCCGATGTTCACAGCAGCACTATTTGCAATAGCCAAGGCATGGAAACAACCTAAATGTCCATCAACAGATGAATGGATAAAGATGTACATATATACAATGGAATGTTACTCTGCCATAAAAAAGAACAAAACAATGCATTTGCAGGATGCAACTAGAGATTGTCATACTAAGTGAAGTAAGTCAGAGAAGGACAAATACCATATGATGTCACTTAGATGTGGAATCTAAAATATGACACAAATGAGCTTATCTATGAAACAGAAACACGGACATAGAGAACAGACTTGTGGTTGCCAAGGGTGAGGGGGTTGGGAGAGGGATGGATGGAGAGTTTGGGATTAGCAGATGCAAACTGGCATATAGAGAATGGATAAACAACGAGGTCCTACTGCGTAGCACAGGGAACTATATTCAATATCCTATGATAAACCATAAGGGAAAAGAATATGAAACAGAATGTTTACATATATAACTGAGTCACTTTGCTGTACAGCAGAGACTGCCACAACATGTTAATTCGACTATTAATTCTTCAAAGAAAAAAAATAATTGCTTAGTGGAAAAAACAAAAGCAAAAAACAAGAAAAGTAGGTCTTATTATTATGCAGGTGAGATCAGGAGACAACTGCCACTGAAAACAGCTTGTTATACTCACGGATCCCAATAGGAGGGGACACACCGTGACACGGGGGAGCCACAGAAGATTCAGGGTCTGTCAGGAGGCAGAAGAAGAAGGGGACAATGCGGGCAAGGACCCTTCACTGTGGTTTCTGTGGAAGAATGGGTGAGGCAGATAAACAGGGTTAGGACTGGCTAGCTTGAATAATTTCAGTAGACTCTGGCGCACAGGAGCTGTCCCTAGTTGTCTGGTACCTGGCCCCAAAGGTGATTATGGTGGGGAGGCACGCGGAGGTGGGCAGGGAATTGGCCGAGTGTGAGAGGCACAGAGGAAGTGGTGAGGGTGTGGGCTCTGGCTTGGTTGGTTAGCATACGAAAGGCAAGCGCTCTCAGCTGAGCCCTCCACTCTCTCTAGGAATCAGCTAACCATGGGAGGGGCAACCCCTCCAGGGTCAGTCAGGAGGCCCCTACCTCCCCTAGGTCAAAGCGTCAGAAATACATGGTTAACATAATGTGGTCAGCATTCTGTGAGGACTGGACGTGTAACCTTGGGGCTTACTCGCTGAGTCTCGGTTTACTTCTCTGCTAAATGGAGTAGTAATACCTGACTCTACTGTAATTGTTGAGATTGAATGAGGCTGTGTGGGCGAGAGGTTGTCACAGTGGTACCTGCCAAGTGCTTAATGAATGGCACACATGTTTGTTAGTGGGGCAATTGTGAGCTCTGGTTAGAGTTTGAGTTGTTCTGGTTACAGAAGTTTGGGGGGTTTTTTTGGCACTGAATGAGGAAGGGTGGATATGTTCCTTCAACACCTGATTCTCCTAGTTGGAAAGCAGCTCCCATCTGTACCCAGAAGTTTTTTTTCTTTTTAATTATTTTAAATACTTGAAGGAATGCTTTGCATATAGGTGATGGTCTCACCTTCATGAATCCATAGGTTGAAATGAATCCGTTTACCCCAGAGAAACTTTGGACCCAGGAGGGTAAGAGGTTCCCTTAGTTTTCACCAAATAGATGAATAGCCAAGTCATTTCCGAAAAGTCTTCCATGGATTGATTAATGGATCAATTTCCCATTAACCTTTAGTAATAAAATCCATGATGCTAGAGAGAGTGAGGTTTGGGAATCTCTACATTTTAGTTCATCTCCCACTTGTGCAATTTCTTTCCTTCCTTCAATGAGTATTTATTATGTCTGAGGCACAGGGAGGAAGCAATTTACATAAAAGAATTTTGTGGAAGGAAGCAGGGCAAACGAAGCTCAGGATGCCTCACATTTTCCTGCTGTGTAACCAGGGTTTGCTTCTATTTTAGATTTATCTCCATTTTTGTGAGTGTGTAAATGAAAATACCAAAAGAAGAAAATAAAGTCTGAGGCCAGAGAATGGCTGCCATGAATAGTAATTAGTTTTAACTTCCCTTTCATTCCACCTGAGGGCTTTATCCAGCTTGTAATTATTCTGCAGTGTCTTCAGAACAAAGGGATGTTAGCTCTTGGATCTGTGGAACAATTGACAGCTCAACCACAGCAGATAATTAGGACTTGAAATAGTCCCCGCTCAGCTGACCCTGGCAGCCAGTCATCTTTCTCTGCCGCCCCATCTTCTCCTGATCCAAGGTCAGCAGCAGGTCAGGTTCAGATGCAGAGAGACTTCATACTACTACTTCCCTTCATGTACCCTCCGACTTGCTCTTTCCAGTTTTTGTCTCAGTTCTATAACCCAGGACCTGGCTTTGAACTTTGGCCAATCGCTCAAGCATTCTGAGCCTGAGCTTCCTGGGGCAAGATGGGGCTAACGCACCCACAGTCTGATGTACTCCTGAAAGAGATGAGGTCAGGGCGCCCCCGTCCCTCGGACTCTGGCCAAGCCTCCTCTTGGGCTGTGGTTGGGTCCCTCCGTGTACAGAGCACAGAGGGCGTCCTAGGCAAATGTACTCTCTTCCGTATCAGGCAGAGCTTTGATTTCTGCCCTTCTAAAGCGCACTGTGTGAGTCTCAAGAAGCCCTTTGCCGGGCTTCCCTGGTGGCGCAGTGCTTGAGAGTCCGCCTGTCGATGCAGGGGACACGGGTTCGTGCCCCGGTCCGGGAAAATCCCACATGCCGCAGAGCAGCTGGGCCCGAGAGCCGTGGCCGCTGAGCCTGCGCGTCCGGAGCCTGTGCTCCGCAACGGGAGAGGCCACGACAGTGAGAGGCCCGCGTACCGCAAAAAAAAAAAAAGAAGTCCTTTGCCTTTTTAATCTTAAAGCTACAGGTGGGCCAGGTGAGAAAACCTGCCCAAGATTATAGCTCCAATCAGAACCAGGGCCAGGCCTCCAGCCCTTCTGCGGAGTTCACAACCCAGCCTCTTTCCTCTGTATCTCCATTTTATCCCTGTGGGGGGACACGAAACCCAAAGGGACCCGCTTTAGTGGCTGAGATATTAGTGAGAACTCAACAACAGAACAAACACAAACAGCAACAACAAACAAAACGCGAATGCTCCAACTGACGCTGGAGAAGATGCTCCAAGGACCTTCCGCCTTCTGAACCCTTCGGTTTAGATCATCAAGGCAGACGGCCCATCCAGACCCATCTGCTCCTGGACTTGCTGGATCCTCAGCTACTGCAGTCCCCACTGCAGCTCTGCCCTGTGGCCCCTCCCTCACCAAACACTAACCTCTTATGGCCAAAACGAGTGACAAGTATGGTGGGACAGGGCAGCATCCAGCGTGCTCCTTGCTCACTCTGCGACTCCTGGTGAAATCGGGATGGCGTCCGGGAGGCGGGGCTTAATGGTGCCGCACAGCGCCCCCTCTGGTCACCTGTGGGACTGCAGGCTCAGCGGTGGGAAAGCGCTCAAGTTGCCCACTCAGCTGCCTCCCCCTCCCCAAATGTCTCCAACCCACAGCCAACACCGTTGCTCCCGCTCTCAGGGGATCCCGTGGTGGCAGCTCCTATAAGCTCCCTGGTTACAGCCTTTCAATGT
This sequence comes from Phocoena phocoena, assembly GCF_963924675.1. Lineage (NCBI taxonomy): Eukaryota > Metazoa > Chordata > Mammalia > Artiodactyla > Phocoenidae > Phocoena > Phocoena phocoena. Next base: position 50,222,467 of record NC_089231.1, read on the forward strand.
CCCTGAGGTAAAAGCAGAGCCTTTAACGTGCAACAGCGGTAGAAACTGGGCAACTGCTTTGCAAAGAGCGCCCACAGTGGGCGGCAAGACATAGTCAAGGTCAGAGGAAGGCAAGGGGTCATCTTCCCCTTCCCTGAACCAGAGTAAGGGTCAGCCTGTGGTTAGGGTCAAAGGTGAGAAGAGACGTGAAAAGGTGGTGTAAATGGTAACGCGTGAGACAGGCTCTTGGAATGGTTGTTATCCTAAAATCTTCAACTAAATCCTGTGCTAGGCAACCAGCCATGGAGGTGACTGCCACAAGGTCAGAAGCAGCTGATTTTACTCAGACGGCTGTGGAGTTCCCAGACCACAAACCTCAGCAGAGACAAGGAGACAATTTAGTGGCCCTTCCCTTCCCTCAATTGAAACATAGTTGCAAAGGGCACGTTCAGCACATTCTATGCTCGCCCTGTCACACACCTGTTTCCACTTCCCCACAGTTACATCCCAATGTAACTGTATTTGGAAATATTGTCTTTATGGAGGTAATTAGGGTTAAATGAGGTTATAATAGTGGAGCCCTGATCCAAGAGGATTAATCTCCTTATAAGAAGAGACACCGAAGGGCTCCCTGCCTTCCCCACCATGTACACACACCAAGGAAGGTCCATGTGAAGACACAGCGAGAAGGTGACCAGGTACAAGCCAGGAAGAGCTCTCACCAGAAACCAAACAGGCCAGAACCTTGCTCTTGGAATTCTAGCCTCCAGAATTGCAAGAAAATAAATTTTTGTTGTTTAAGCCACCCAGTCTGTGGTGTTTTGTTATGGAAACTTAGCTGATTAAGATAAAGGTTAAAGGCGGGAGACACTTGTCCAAGTTGGGGGACAAGAAATGGGACTGGAGTAAAGCCTGCTGAGCAGATGGGAGATGGTAACCTGTTTTCACAAAAGACCTGGACACAGTGAGGTACCATCACGCCACTCGGGGTCAGTGCTTTCTCAGAGGCACCCCGGCTTTCATGCTTTTAGACATTTGAATTCCTCTCCTAGAGTCACTAAAGCCATAAGGAAGTACCAACTTTGGATACCTCTGCTCCATGTTTTACAGTGTTCTTAACAGTGGTAAAATTAACAGTGATATTCTCCCAACATTCTTACATCTATCATCTCAGTTAACTCTCAGAGAAGACCTCTGAAGTAAAAGACTTAATTTTTTATCCCTCAAACTTCTAGAATATTTGAAACCACATGACAAAAAGCTTGCATGCTTGAAATGCAACTGGAATTATAGGACCAAGGGAACGAAAAGTAGCTCAGAGCCAAGTGATTTCCAAGAGCAAAGGTTTTTCCTGAAGGTGGAGGTGGCTTTCCTGAGGGGCTTTGCTCTTATGGAGGGGAAGTGGGATGAGATGGATGACAAGGGAACAGTGCAGCAGGAGACAAATCTTTCTGGGGTCTGGTCTTGTCAGGAGCTATCACAGCAGCAGTTGGACTTTTTGGTCCAGGAAGCTGCCCTGAAGTCCCATGAGACACTTTCTTCCCTGTCAGGGGCCTCCCCCTCACCAAGGACATTGTAAAAACATGACATTAAGGATCTCATTTTGTTGACAGCACTGCAGTTGAATGCTAGATAACACAGTCACTTATTTTCCAGAATATAGACTTTATTTCTGAGGAAGCATATTTCCTGTAGGAATACTAAATTCCTACTGAGATTTGCCTTTGGAATGGACAACACACCAAGCTACATCACCAGACACCCAGCTCCATTATAACTGTCCAGGAATGCATGCTCCCTGAGTATGGAACGATTTGTTACTGATTAATTAGCAAAAGCCTTTTGAGTCAGGGGTGGTTTAATCAGTAAGTGTGTGCTGTGCTATCGTGTGCATTCATGAAGACTGAAAGTTCCAGCCTTTTCCCCCTGAAACTCCCAAGTCTCATTTTATCAAGGACTCAATGTAGAGCAGAATAAACCACACATTCAAAATTTATGGGAAATAAAACCTTCTGGCAATGGAAAGGTACACTTTATTTTCTGGGGTCATAGAAGTCTTCATGAGCAAAGGAGAAAAAAAGCATTTTCAGTAAATAGTATTCATCATCTCAGGACCCTGCCCTTTACTCTGGGAGAATAATTGTTTTTCACTCTGAGAATGATTAACAGGGATATTCCAATTCTGTCTCTGCCTTCCATACAAAGGCATGCAGACATTATGCTAGAATTTTTATGCTGAGAAGTTATATTGTTTGGCAAATTAAGAAAATGGAAACATGACACACCTGTCACCTACCACCACTGTTATTACCACAATCACTCATGTTAAGAAAAACAAGTTCTTGTTTTTTTTTTTTTTGCGGTACGCGGGCCTCTCACTGTTGTGGCCTGTCCCGTTGCGGAGCACAGGCTCCAGACGCTCAGGCTCAGCGGCCATGGCTCACGGGCCCAGCCACTCCGCGGCATGTGGGATTTTCCCGGACCAGGGCACGAACCTGTGTCCCCTGCATCGGCAGGCTGACTCTTAACCACTGCGCCACCAGGGAAGCCCAACAAGCTCCTGTTTTGGATTTCTATTGGGGGGCAGGGTGATGGGAGGGATGGGGACTCGAGCTTTTGTCCTGGAAATTTTGCCTGAGCAAATCCTTATGAACGTTTCAATCACAAAGAAAGCAAACTTACAAGGTGAAGGAGGAAGCTGCTACGGCTGAGGTTTGGCGGCTGATCAGGGAGCACAGTCCACTCTTCCAAGTCTCCGAGGAGTGCCTTGCTCCTTTCCGGAAGGACTGAACTGCTCCCTCCCTTAAGGCATTTTGCGGAATCACCCATCAAAGCCCATCAGCTGCCCCTGCATTTCCAGGTGGTGTGCATTTGGCTCAGATGGGCCTGGAGCATGGTGGATCCCTGTGAGCTGACATGATCCAAACACTGCTCCCTGTTTTGAAGACCGTGAGCTGATCTTGATGAGTTTATGTTTAGTGATGTCAGGGGCTAAAGTCAGTTAAAAAAAGATTTGGGGCTTCCCTGGTGGCGCAGTGGTTGAGAGTCTGCCTGCCAATGCAGGGGACACGGGTTCGAGCCCTGGTCTGGGAGGATCCCGCGTGCCGCGGATCGGCTGGGCCCGTGAGCCACAATTGCTGAGCCTGTGTGTCTGGAGCCTGTGCTCCACAGAGAACAAGAGGGGCAGCGATAGTGAGGGGCCCGTGCACGGTGATGAAGAGTGGACCCCGCTTGCCACAACTAGAGATAGCCCTTGCACAGAAACGAAGACCCAACACAGCCATAAATAAATAAATTAAAAAAAAAAAAAAAAAAAAAAGATTTGAATGTAAGGGGATAGAACCTTTTAGGAAGCAATTTGACAATAGCTAACAACAAATATAAAAAGGTTCATGTAGGGCTTCCCTGGTCGTGCAGTGGTTGAGAGTCTGCCTGCCGATGCAGGGGACACAGGTTCGTGCCCCGGTCCGGGAAGATCCCACATGCCACGGAGCGGCTAGGCCCGTGAGCCGTGGCCGCTGAGCCTGCGCGTCCGGAGCCTGTGGTCCGCAACGGGAGAGGCCACAGCGGTGAGAGGCCCGTGTGCCGCAAAAAAACCCCAAAAACAAACAAAAAGGTTCATGTATTTTGACTTAGTAGTTTTATTTCTAAGAATTTATCCTAAGAAAATAAGTAAGTTTACATTCCAGGACTTATTCATTCTGGTGTTGCTTATAATTGCAAAAATTAGAAACGACCCAGTTGCCTAATAATTGGAGGTTAGTTAAATATATTATAATAAATTCATCTGATGGAATGTTCCACAAAGACTTGGGGAACACCATATAGTTTTAAAAAACATAAAAATAATATTTACAGTATAATTGTCATTTTGTAAGGAAATATACATGCATTTAGAATCGAATAACAGACATATAACCAAATTCAAATAGAATTCTGAGTGATGAGATTATGGGTGATTTTATAATTTTTCTATAACCGATATTTATACCATTTGTATTCAATACCATAATGTTATTTGAAAATGGTTCCACTCATATGCTGGCTTTAAGTTCTCATTCCTGAGAGAGAACCTGGCCTTTCTGGGGCTAGCATGGACCCACCCAAAGTTGGAATTAGTAAAAAGAGAACTGGGGAGCTGGAAGAGAGGGGAGTGAATGTGGTGGGAATGGCAGAAGTTGGGGTTTGGGGTTCTTTACAGGGCAGCATTGGGCAGGGTTGGTGGGAGGGAGAAAAGCGCTGACTCAAAGTTCCCTGTGGGGAAGTGAGGTGACTTCCTTTCTGGGAGGATGGGAAGGTCAGCACGTCCTGCCCGGGGCCGCCATCCTCTGACATGGGGTTATCATGAGTGTGGCAAAAACCCAACCACCCTACATCCTGAGGAATGAGGTCAAGAGGTGAAGGAGGCAGCCCACAAAGGCACACGATTGCTCCATAGTCCCTGGGTGCCCCTGAAGTGACTGTCACCTCGGGAGATGTGAGTTGATTTTCTCACAATCCAGGCCCCACTCGCCTGGACCAGAACGACACCAACTGTGGAGGCGTCATGAACGGGTCAGGGTCAACCACCGGTGATCCTGCTGACCCCTAGGCCTCTCACCCCAAGGTCAGCCCAATTTGTGATAGGCTGTGAGCCAGGAGGAAGATAATAGCGATGATTCTTATATGCACTTCATGGTTTACACATATTTCCCGTGAGGGTCCAGGTGAGGAGCTGTAGCATTCCTTTCAGAGAACAGACATTTACAATCTGAGAAGAGCCACGCTGAGGGCTCTGGGTCTCAAACTCCATCTGTGACACCCTCTGCTGCTTTCTGGTGGCTGGGATTATATTCAGCAAATGCAGATGGACAGCTGTTCTTTCAGCTACCATAAAATGGAGGGAAGAACAGTGGTATTAATGAAGACTTAACTGCCCCTTTAAAATGAATCTGGGAAGTACTAATGAATAACTTTGTAGATTCACTTAAGTCAACACCAGGAACCCAGAAGAGAGAATCAGCCATTTAGTGTAGACCTGCCAAAGGCAGGTGAAATGGATGTTCCTCACGCAGACTCAGCGTCTGGATGGTCATCACCTGGTTGAATTTTCATTTGAAAATCAATGTTTTTGGAAAGCACATGACTTAAGGTCATGAAATTCAGCCTCTGACCCAGCATAGCATCCCTACAGCCCACCAGCCAGCCTCTGTTGAATACCCCCTGCGATGGGGACCTTGCTACCTCTCCAGGAGAACGGTTCATGTTTGCATAGGTATGGCAGGTAGAAAGCATGCCCACGGGACGGCAGTGTGAGGGTCACAAAAGAGCACTGGCTTGAAGGGAACGTGCCTCAGTTTCAGAGGTGGAGGGCAGGTGGCTGTAAGGATACCACATAGGATTACTATATCCAAATTTTAGAATTGTTTTAATCCTGATGAGCAAATATATGTAGGAGATACGGAAGTGCTTGCATAGCCTTCTTTGCTAGTGAGAGTGGTGCTGGGTAATAATATTGGTCTAGTACATGGTTCATTATTTTGTAGATAAAACTAGATCCCTACTTCCCATTGACTTCTGTTAGCTTCTCATGCAAAGCTTTAATCATAGTATATACAGTACATCTATCTCAGCTCCTCTACTAGACAGTTTTTGCCCTCAAGGAATTGATAGTCATAATCTAGACTTGGTTGGCAGCAGACTGTATGTGGGAAGCCAAGTGGAGTTACAGGTTCATTTATTCAGTGTGTTACTTACTATTTTATGAATAGTATGTGTCTCCCCGATTGGATTGCATATTCCTTGACTGTAGATCCAACACTGAGCACACACAGTACCTCAGCAGCATGTGCTTGGTAATTATTTGTAGAAAACTGTGTTGTACGTAGCACACTGAACAGGTGCTGAAGAATTAATACAATTAAAAATGACCAGCGAGCCAATCGTTTTATGTTAATAAAACATCATAATTTGAAGAGTACACTGCATTTATTTAACCCCATAAATTATAACATCTTAACACATGTAAAATTTTTGTATTTTTAAAGTGCTTTGAAAGATATTTATTTTTTTTAACAAGTGGAAAACAATGTTCTTTAAAAGACATCAAACTTTTAGTGGAAAGTGATATTACCAGAAGCATGTAAGGATTTGTTCATCCTCTTCAAGAAATGGGATTTTTATGTAAAATATATATGTAGCACTGAATGCCAAAATGATGGGTATGTGTGGTTGGAATTAAAAATGAGATTTGCTAATAAACCCATCGGGATGGTGTCTTAAGTCAGAACGACCTTGAGAGGGGAGAGGGAGGGGTGTTGGGTAATCAGTGCTTCCAGAGGTGAACTTCCCTGCCTTGTGATGGGTTTGAGTTAGTGGTCAGGACAGTGGCCATTCAGACTGACAGTCCCCCGAACTTCTGCAGCTTCAGTGACAGGGGCAGGAACGTGGTTGACTTGAATATTCTTCAGGCAGCCAAAAAAGGATCTCCACACGGGAAGCTTCAGGCTTTTCAAATTAGCTGAAAGACAAAAGGAGAGGCATTTGATGGCTCATTCATACTGTCAAGTGAACGCACTCCGTTAAGAAACGGTCTTATTAGAGCTAAAGGGACCCAGGCTCTCAGTCCACCCAGTCCTCTCCTGCTTTAAGCAGGCACCCAGCACAGCCCCTGCTGTGAAAGGTCAGCCACAAGGCTACTCTGCACATCCTTCAGAGAAGGAGATTCCACAGCCCAAATCAATAGATAATGACTCTGAACTCTAGTGCTTTGCATGGGTCATGGAAGACCTATAAAATTAACCACCAGACCATTTGGAGGCACATAAGTCAATGAAGGCTGACAAGGCTCTTTCCAGGCAAAATTCCAGTCTTGAACTTGACTCTGATTCACCTGACTCTGATCACCCTGCCTGATTCCCCCATTCTGGCTCCACACAGCTTAATAAGTCACCAAAACTAAGTGCCTGGAGGGGAGAGACCAGAGTCTCAGGCCCTTTTCTGATTCTTTATGATATCAGGCTTCTAGGTTCATGCAGGCTCTTAGGAGAGGCTTATAAATTATAGGCTTGGGGGGCTTCCCTGGTGGCGCAGTGGTTGAGAGTCTGCCTGCCAATGCAGGGGACACGGGTTTGTGTCCCGGTCTGGGAAGATCCCACATGCCGCAGAGCGGCTGGGCCCGTGAGCCATGGCCGCTGAGCCTGCGCATCTGGAGCCTGTGCTCTGCAGCGGGAGAGGCCACAACACTGAGAGGCCCGCGTACCGCAAAAAAAAAAAAAAAAAAAAAAAGATAGGCTTGGGACAAGAGGAAGCAGCAGCCACGTGGCCTGGGCTGCTGGGAAACGTTCTGTTGCTGGCAGTCGGGTTTCCCCACAAGCTGGAGAAAGAGTCTCACTGTCTACACGGTCCAGCCAACGGCTGCCCTGCTGATAACCCAACAAATGTGATGCCCCCACCCACGGGTTAAGATGGAGATGTTAAGAGTTGACGTGGGACAACATGGGTGTAGAAGTCAGCACAGGAGTCACCTGGGACACCTCCAACGTGCAGATGCTCCTGCGTGCGGGCAGTGGGGACGGGGTGCCGTCCAGCGGTGGAACTATGGTCTGCGTCCAGTTTCAGGTGCAGGATGTGCTGTTTTATGGTGACTGCAGGGAAAGAAAGCAGGTCAGGTCTATCACCTGAGAGCCCTGCCCACTGTATAATGTCTACACCGTGCTTCATCATCGGCTTCTTTCTCACTCACTCCTGTTGGACCTGAGGGAGCGCGGCTCGCAGGAATTCCATCAACCTAAGCACAAATTCAACTAATTTCTCCCCACCAGGTGCTGTTTAGGTGCTTCCACATATATTACAGAATTTAACCCTTAAAATGAATCTGTGAGGAAGATATCATCGCTCCCGTTTCTCAGATAAGAGACTGTGACCCTCAATCACTGAGGAGCTTGGCAACATGGCTTGGTTATAAATTAAACAAGTTGGGATTCAAGCCCTGGTTTCCTGTCTCCAGAGGCCAGTGCTTATTTCACGTGATCTCTGGTCCTTTCCAAGAAGACACTGACTGACTGCTGAAAACGGACTCCAAAGACAGTGGCTTTTGACCCTCCCAAATAAAAGTCCTCCAGCGTCAACAATCTTAACCAACTGCAATGCAGTTAGCTTTCAAATTAGCCAAGAGGCAGCTATTTTTAACAAAAGGTATTTTAGCCAATACAGGTTAATATATCTCCAAACTTGTGTGCTCAAGTTATTCCTAACATAGCAGATTCGACTTGAGAGTTTATGCCTGTTCCCCGTCAAGCGGTTTGTCTAAATCGTTGGCATTAATATTAAATGTTGTTGAAAAAAATAACCCAACGATGAACTTTACCGATAGTAAGAGCAAACATTTACTGAGCACTTAGGACGTACTGGACACGCTAGGCACTTCACACGCATTATCCCATTAATTTTCACAACCTTGGGAGGTGTACACTATTTTTACCTCCATTGTACAGATGAGAAAACTGAAGATAAAGAGGAATTAAGAAGCTTGCCCAAGGTCTCACAGGGCTGGAACTGAGACCTGACCTCTGTTCTCTTTGACTTCAGAGGCAAAATCTCAATCACAGTGTTATGCTACCTTGAAAACAAACATAGCTTATCAGTTTGCTGGGTTCCACACCGCGCCCCCCGCCAAAAAAAAACTCAGTGTGTTATGGAGAACTGGAGCTGTGAATTACATAAATACGACTGGAGTTGAGAATAGACATGTTCCCAGCACCTTAACCTGGTGGGCTGACCCTGGTCAGACGCTAATGGATGGATGAACTGAGGGAGCGTTTGGGATGTTCGAGTCCAGATGGAAAGGGAGACTGTTTCAGTCTGTGAACAACAGGCTACTGGACGTCATACCTGTCACCGAGTGCCACTGTCCATCACACAGAGATTGCTTTGGTGTGACCGATGTCAGGATCCCACCTGCCTCGCTGCCCACAGAGGCCGTGACCTGGAACACACATACATTTTCCTATTTCCTTCAGAAAGGCAGGTGGGGCCCACTTCCTGCCATCTTCCCTTCCCAGCCCTTGCACCCTGACCGCCCAGGAGCACTTGAAACATGGGTACACCCTCCCGCACCAGGTGACCATAGAGGGACAAAGGCTTTGCAGGAATCTCTCTGTTGCACCCCTTTCCAGGCAAGTGAGCTGCAAACCCAGGGCCTGGCCTGAAGTTACTGCCAAAGGTAAGGAGTCTTTCCCACTGACTCCCTACCCTGGTCCCATCAGGCCTGACTCAAAGGTTACTGATTAGCATCGAAGATCTGCCTTAGTTATTAAGCATGTGACACTAGCTCTGTTTAGGAGGACGTGTACAATTTGGAAGGCAAAAACGTTGGCTGAGGCCTATACCCGGCTGCAAGGGGCAGCCAATTATAATAATTCCATGAACGCAGGACTTAAAGAGGGTTCTCGTCCAAGGAATTCAGCAAGCTAACTGACTGAGTTTGCACTGGGCACGTGTCGGGGTCAGGCACTCAACGTGCTGTTGTGCAGAATCCCGCATTCCCACTCTGGGCCAGGATTCTCCAGGGGCTGAATCAAGGTCAATAAAATGAGAGGGCTAAAATCAGCATGTTGATAAGTAATTTACATCTAATTTGCATGTAAATCGGGCAATTTTCAAGCTAAACAGTGTCACAGCTGTTAGGAAGGTTATCAGGTCTTGATTTCGTTTTGGGGGGAATCTTTCCTATCCAGAAGCTCTCACCAAAGATGCTCCCCAACCCCTCCCCTAAAAAGCCAGCTTTGTCTGAACCACCGTTAAGCGTAGTTCCTTGCTTCTCGGGCCCGCAAGAGGCCTGCTCAGACTTAAAGCTGTAACTTAACTGAAAAGTGTCCAAGAGTTCTGACTACTGTATTTGATTCTGAGAGTTTTCCCTCACATTCGATAAACTGGAAGGATAAAGGTAAAAGAAAATGCTATATTATCAATCTTTGCTTTTAAGGCCTTAACTAAGAGAGGCTTCCTGGAAGGAGTTGGTTTGAAAGAGATTGTTTTGAAAAGGAAAGAGATTAAAAGTGGGCGGTGAACATAAGATATTGAGTAGGCCTGTGAGCAATGGGAAAGATGGAGCAGCAAAAGCACATGGCTGAAGAAGGAAGCCATGAAAAGCTAAAGGAAGGCTGGGTGGAGACCCTGTGGCCAGCTTGGCTGCAGAGACCAGAAGGGCTTGGTGAGCTGTGTAGAGAGGATAAAGGGAATCTGAAACTGACCCAGCGGATGTGGGGCATGGGCAAGGGTGTGACATGGTGTAGACGGCTGGTGAGAAAATCCATCCCATGAACTCTGGTGCTGCCCTTATAAATAAAAGTAGAGGTGTGACAAGGGTGAAGGGGAGGTGAGAAAAATGAACGTTTATTGAGTATATGGCAGCTTCTCTTCTCTTGACAAAAACCCTTAAATATAAGCATCATTCTCCACATTTTAAAGATAAAGAAATTGAGTCTGAGAGAGGTTAGGTAACTTCCCGAGGGCCCTATAACTAAGTGGTGGAGCCGGAATTCAGCCCAGCTTGTTTGAATTTGCCCAATTTTAAAGACGAAGAACAGAAAACATGACGACCAAATTACTTAAGGAAAAGGGTAATTTAGCCCTGAAGTCAGGCCTCTTAAATACAAGATTGGATTCCACTCTCTACCGTAACTCCACCTACCATGGTCTCCAGAAGTGGAATCTGGTTCTAATATAAATTCACACACCCTTCCCATGTCATCCGACAGCTACACACCTTTCCTGCCTCCATATAAACAGATAAGTGCTCCCCGGGTTGCCTTCCGATGTGAATTAGAATTCCAGTGAGACTTCTCGGGCGAATGCTGAAAACAAGCTTAAATTCTGGCCCCAAAAGCACGGAGTTGGCTTTCAAAACAAAAATAAACAAGTAATAGTTTAAACATCATAATTCCAAAAAAAGGATAAGAGTTCTTCAGAATCAAAGCTATAAAGATATAGAGCCTTCCAAACTGCTCCTTACCTAGGATGACATGACCTCCTTCTTGAGGAAAATAGATGCCTTTCTCCAAGCAGGGAGACACCCCGAAGCTTGCAGAAGCGGTGTCCAGGGGTTTCAAATCCAACTGAAAGTTCCTCAGGCATCCCACAAAGCTGTTTTGGGGGAGGGTCTGCAACAAAGCAGAAGAGAAAGCAAACTGTATTACCCACAACTCCCAGAAATCCATGCCCAGCCAAGGTTAAGGGCAGGGGCAGTTGTCCAAAAGAGGAGGAAGGAGGGGGATTCATCCATCCTGCTTCCAAGAGTCAGGTGGGCCTGACTGGCTCCATTTTGGCTCCCTCCATGGTGCCAAAAAACCCAGATACCAGGTGTTTGGTGGGTGGTCGAAGTTTGAATGTGCCACCAAACCAAGGGCAGGGGCAGTGGAGATGGCTACCTAGCGTGGAAACAAGAATACAGAGGGTGACTTGACCCTGGGCCACAGTCAGAGCTGCAAGAGGGGAAATTTCCACCTTGCTGTTCACAGATCTCACCGTCTCTTTGCAGGTACAAAATACGTCTTAGGGTTTCATGAGCCCGTGTGATAGCTTAATGCAGGGCGGCTGGCTGAAAAAAGAGGCCAAAACATTCCTAAAATAATGAAGGGTAAGAAAGCTCCCTACACTGTTGGGCCCAGTGCACCATCAGCAAATCACGAATGCCACAGGGTCAAGATCAGACACAGGGTGCGGGATCAGGGGGCTTGCATGGAGCCCCCATGGCTGCCGAAAGCTGGCCTGAAACAAGGGCTCCTCACCTGGGGCTCAGGGATGAGCTTCTGGGGTTCTCTGACCCCTTAAATTATATACCAGATGTCTGTGTATTTTCCTGGAGAAAGGGGCTAGAACTTTCATGAAATTCTCAAAAAAGTTAATAAATCACTGAATAAAATCCCTCTACTCTCTTCTGGAGTAAATGCCTTTAGGACTCTGGAATCCTACACGACGGATGCAAGACATGGTAATTTTAAGGGAATCTAGTGGTATTATAGATGCATGTGGTGTCAGTGTCATCAACAAAGTACTGATTGGGGCCCCTAAGAAATGTTAGTTTCTTCAGATTTGCCATCATGTATAACAAAGAGTCTGTATCTGACACCACACTCAGGCTCTCCAGTTCATGGAATCACCAAAGACTGGCTGCAAGTTTTGGTATTTGGAGGCAGCCACTGGTTGATTGGATGTTGCCTGCCCTTTGAAAGGATATGGAGGAGGGTATTCGGTGGTTTGCACCCTCAGTTTAAAGGAAGGCTGCGAACAGGACCTTGCTTGTAAAGGATGTTGTAAATGGGGTGCTACTGATTGTCTCAGATTTTAGGATGTTGAGTGTGATTTACCCAAGTCAAAAGAGCACCCAGGGCTTCCCTGGTGGCGCAGTGGTTGAGAGTCCGCCTGCCGATGCAGAGGACGCGGGTTCGTGCCCTGGTCCGGGAAGATCCCACATGCCGTGGAGCGGCTGGGCCCGTGAGCCATGGCCGTTGAGCCTGCGCGTCCAGAGCCTGTGCTCCGCAGCGGGAGAGGCCACAGCAGTGAGAGGCCCGCGTACCGCAAAAAAAAAAAAAGAGCACCCAAACTGTGCCCCTGAATCACTACCCCACCCTGTGATTTCTCTGAGAGGGAAAAAGGTACAGAGGTGGCAGAAAAGCAAACATTGAGTATCCTGTTTAGCAATTATTAATGTTATATATGTATTAGATACCATAATACATATACTATATTATGTTATACATTATTTATGATACATATATAAAAGTTATTACATACAACAAAGTAAAACAGTACTTTGACTTGCTGGGGCTTTGGCCCAAACCACAGTGCAAAACTCAAGTGGGCCAGGCTGAGTCCTGTGGAGATACCAAGGTGAAGGCCAGGTTAGCCTGACCACCTAGACTCCACGCTGGCAGAAGTGACCTGCTTTGATTACGTCCATTTCTGGCCCAGATTTGAGTCTCGGCCCTTTCCCCCAACTGCTAGCACACATCACACCAGAATGGGCACCAGCAGAGTGGGAAGGGGCAGGAGGGGCTCAGCGCCTGGCAGCGCATTTGGAGGAGGACAGTTCCTGGGCCGGAGCTGTTGACGGGCCATCTTCACTTTGTGTGCAAAAAAGGCAAATCTGGGAGAAGAGTGACAGGCGGGTTCAGCCACCCCAAGTAATCAGGGGCAGTGAGCCCTCTGGCCACGTGGAGAAGACAGGGGGAGGGCACCCACAGAACGCCACCCTGGGGCCACGGTCCCATCGGAGCCATTGAACCTGACAAATCCTGGTACGCACCCCTCCTTCTTGGGGACAGACAGACTTGTGATTTTCTCCTTAGCCCAAATTTTCCCTAAGTTTGGTTCTTGAGATAATTTTATTTCAGTCACCAAATAATATTAAAATACAGATTCAGTTATTAAAATAAAGTATTTTGATATCCTTGAATATATGGTACAATTATAAAGTTTATAGGGTGACTTGTTCTTATCTGTGGCTGTGAAGCATAACTATTTACCTTTGGTTTCCCTGAAGGAGACGATCCCAGGTAAACTGGTGCTCTGAGGCTGACAGTGGAATTTCCGGGCAAACTTCCCTCCCGGGCCCTCAGACCATCCACAACCAAGCGCCCCCTTTCTCCATCTTGCCCAAATGCCACCTTAAGGATAAAGAAAATACGTTAATCGTATTCTTACCTTTGACAACGGGCATTGTAGTTTATTAGTGGTCACAGGAAATTTTTTTTTAAAGTTTCTCTGTCCCTTCAAGTAGCTTTGAAAAATCAGAGTTTTCACCACAGTATCGTCATCATCATTTTGTGAGATTATGTCAGATATTAAACAGAGTGAGCTTAAAACATGAACTAAAACAAGATTTCTCAAAAGTGAACAAAAAGATATGTGACTGGAAACTTATACAAAAGATAAACAACCGAAGAAGCCAAGGATCATAAATAAACATACATCCATGCAACAGAGAGGAAGGAAGAGAGTGTGCAGAGCTGAGACGGGAGAAACTCACATGCTCCTCTGAGCAGGGGTCCTGGAGCAAGGGGCCAGTGGCTACTCCTCTCCCAATAAGAGGATCAAGTGTTTTAAACTCTTCACTAAAAGTCAGGATCCCTGGGCTCTGGTGTGGACTCTGCCACCTCATGGCTACGAGACTATTCACTAATGACTCCCCAGTGTAGATGCCCAGCTGTGACCTCTGGCCTCTACTATCCACTGACTCCTGGGCTTGAATGTCTGATAGGCAGCTCAACCGCAGGATGTTGACAACAGAGTTCCCACTCTTGCCTAGCAACACCTACCTCCTGCCCATCTTCTCCCTCTCAGCAAAGCTTCCACTATTGACCCAATCACTGGTCCAAAATCACAGGACTTGATGTTGACTCCTCTCTTTCCATCAGCCAAACCTCTTGGCTCTGCCTGTAGAACACATCCTGAGTGGTCTACTCTTTCCCCCTCTACCTCAGCCTCTTGAACCAAAGGCAATAGCATCCATCTGGTCTATTTACTTCTATTTTTACTCCCTTTTAGACACTTTAGCTAAAGAGGGTTTTGAAAATATCAATCTGTTTGTGTAATGCTTTTTTAGTTTTAGACTCTCTAAAAGCTTCAGACTCAGAATAAAAATCCCAAATCCTCACCTTGGCCTTCAATGCTTAAATGACCTGGGCCTGCACCTCACTCTTTTTTTAAATTAATTAATTAATTAATTTTTGGCTGCGTTGGGTCTTCGTTGCTGTGCATGGGTTTTCTCTAGTTGTGGCGAGCGGGGGCTACTCTTCATTGCGGTGCGCTGGCTTCTCATTGCGGTGGCTTCTCTTGTTGCACAGCACGGGCTCTAGGCATATGAGCTTCAGTAGTTGTGGCTCACGGGCTCTAGAGCACAGGCTCAGTAGTTGTGGTGCACGGGCTTAGTTGCTCCACGGCACGTGGGATCTTCCTGGACAAGGGCTTGAACCCGTGTCCGCTGCATTGGCAGGTGGATTCTTAACCACTGTGCCAGCGGGGAAGTCCCCCTGCCTCACTCTTGAATCCCACTTCTTATCCTTTCTGTTCTGTTCATTCAGCTAATTCCTAACTTAGTGTCTTTGTACTTGCTGTTCCCTCTGCCTGGAAATCCTTCCTATAACTTTATATGATTGTCGTCCCTTGGAGGAGGCCTTCTCTTACTGTCCTATTTGAAACAGTCTCCCTACTCGGCCACTTCCTTACCTTGCTTTAGTGTTTTCTCAAAGCAGTAGCTGACATTATATTGGGGATTTTTCTGTTTATGTGCTCCAGGATGGTGGCTTATTACATATTTGTTGAATGACTGAGTGAGTGTAACTTGTCAAGTCACTTAAGTTTTCTGAGTTCCAATTCCCTCGTCAGAAAACAAAAATACATAGGTCCCTTCTTGCCTTAAACTGTATTTCTTTAACCCTGGGATGCCTTCAGGCAAGAGCTGAGATGCTAGGGATGTGGGTGCTTACACCTGGGCTACAGAGAAGGCATTCCAGACTCACAGGGGGCCTGGAGACTGGAAACTGTCATGGAGAGAAATGGTCCAGGGAACAAAGGGTGGGAATAGGCAAGGGGAGTGGTGCAGCCCAGGGAGGTGCATGGGGGGTTGGGGGCGGCGGGTAAAGAAGCAGGGAGGAAAGCCCGTCTCGGCATGTAGGATGACATCCACACATGGCGCGTTCAGGAGTCTCTGGGGCTGAGGCGCTGGGGCGCTCAGTGCCTCTGACCACATGAGCTCTCCCAGTACTTGTGCCCTCTTGCCGGGAAGAACGCTGAGACTCCCGTCTTCAGCTATTCAGCAGTGAACTTGGCCCCAGCGGAGGCTCTAGGGCAGCCCCAGCTCTCACCGTGTGCCACTTCCCGTCACTGCACTTCTCTTTGCTTTTGAGCTTCAGTTGTTTCCCTCCTGCCCCCAGTGCAAAGACCGGGCGTCCTTTCGAAAGATAAAGAGCCATAAAGGAGTTCTTAGTGCCTGTGTAAAACACGAGCCCTCTGGACGCCGTTGTCTTCAAGTCCACGGCAAACTGTGACCTGTGGGGAAAAGAAAGCAAAAGGCGAAGAAGGGAAATAAGAGGTTTTTAGTGTTTCTTCAAATCTCCATAGCTGGGAGAGACCGTGAGGAACAAAACCCTACAACCTCCTTATTTAAATGAATAAACTAAGGCACTTCTTGATTAAACGACCCGTCTCTTTGGGAAGTTTTAAAAGCCATTGTATTTCAGCTGCTAAAAGTTTTGTTGTATAATTTCCTTACCGTATTGGGAAATAAGAGGAAGTTTTATGACAAACTCAGCTAGTGGCGTTAAGTCCCAGCACGTGGCAAGAAGGAAGATGCCTTACTTAAAAAAAAAATCTACATTTTAGAAAATTACGGTAAAATATACCAAACATAAAGTTTACCATCGTAACCACTTTTAAGAGTACGGTTCAGTAGCGTTAAGTACCTTCACATTGTTGTACAGCCAATCTCCGGACCTCTCTTCATCTTGCAAAGCTGAAACGCTCCACACATTAGACAACAACTCTGCGTTCTCTCCTCCCCCCCGCGCCTGGTAACCACCATCCTGCTTTCTGCCTCTATCAGTTTGAATATTCTAGGTGCTTCGTAGAAGTGGAATCACACAGTATTTGTCTTTTTTTGCAACCGGCGTATTTCACCGAGCAGCCTCGATTGTTAAACCCAGTGAATACGCTTTCTACTTTGTATACATGCAGGGAGAGGAAAGCTGTGAGGAGAAGGTGGGGGACAGCTTGAATAACAAGGATTTGATTTAAGCATCAGGTAAGCATTTTCTCCCCGTAAGACATATTTAACACAGTGGTACAGGAGTCCAGATCCACCTTCTCCCACCTACCCTTAACGTTTCTTGGACCTTAATACCGCATCTATGGTGGAACAGGAATTAAGGAAGCATCATGCAGTAAAAGCAGAGAGTGAAAGTTACTATTCCTTTGCATGATGGTTACATATCATAGGTACGTGTGGCTAAGCAAGCTTTGCTTTCTATGCAAACTCACATCCATCCAACCATCCATCCATTTATTTGTTCATTCAACAAATATTTAACGAGTGGGTCGTATGTACAAGGCACCATGGTGGGCACTGGGAACGCAGCGATGGATGGTTCATTCTTTGAGTGGTGTGTGGTGTGTAGGTGCCCTGAGGGGGTGCCTAAAAGTGTACTGGGAAAAGGTAATGGGAGATATGGGTGTCAATAGGCTATCATCAGGGACTTCCCTGGTGGTCCAGTGGTTAAGACTCTGCGCTACCACTGCAGGGGGCATGGGTTCCATCCCTGGTTGGGGAACTAAGTTTCTGCGTGCCACGTGGCGCAGCCAAAAAAAGAAAAAAAAAAAAGGCTGTCATCACCCATTCTTTGTGGTCTGTGTCCAAGTGCACACCAGACAGAGGGCAGGAACGGGGTCTATCCCGCTTAAAGCTGTATCCCCAGTGCATGATACACAGGAGGCCCTCAAGAAAGAGTTATTGAATTGAATTAAATGGCAAATGGAAAATGCGGAGGCAGAATCAGGAAGTGGAAGAAATAATTACACTGCTACATCTCTTTGCTTTTTAATACTGTGAGGCTGAGCAAACACGGACATGCACTTTCATTCTTCAGATCTGCAAGTTTCCTTGAGGGTACAGTTCTTCAAAATGCAAAAGAAATCTATATTTGTGAAATTAAACCAAGCCGACGGTGACACGGCTCAGTATTTCTCTTGGTGTAGCTGTGTATTAGTGCGGAGGTTTGGAATACGAGGGTTAGCCAATTTAAGGAGGATAGTCGAACTTGCTACAGAATGAAAGTACTTTACATGTGTGGGCTTGGTTATTAGACTTGACATTTGCTTTCCAGAATTATTTCTTAAAGCAATTTTCTTTCAGAAAAGACTAACTAACACCCAAAAATGACATCAGTAGCTTCAAATCCTGGCATATGACACTGTAGCTACGAGTCTTTATTGCTGGAGGATAGGAGGGAAAGACAGAGAGCAAAGTAGCATTTTTATACATTCACCCAGAGGTTAAAGTAGTGGTACAGGGTTTTACAGGAGAGGCCAAAAGTTTCTAGAATAGAAACCAGAATGAGAATAATAGAATAGTTCAAATCTTACAACATCCTGAAAATATACTCTGATTGCTACAATACTGGGGACTAAAATAATTTTTAAATTATATTTACTAAGGATTATTTTTTTCCTGCTTTCCTTTAAGGATGTTACTTTTTCCATTTATTATATATAATTCAGTGTTGGACAGGAAGATGCTGGGGTCGAATCATCAGAAGAAGCCAGATAACTCACCACAGTGAATGTGCTGAGAGAGAAGATGTAAGAAAGGGGCCACGGGGGGAGGGGGAGGGCAGAGGCAGGGGGGCTGGAGGGTGGGGAGGCCGGGAAGAGGACAGCGTGGGCAGCATCTGCAGGGAGACTGTTGTCATTACGGTCAGCTTGACCAACAGAGCAGAGATGTGGAGTGGAAAAGCCCTGGGAGGGGCTGAGAGGGTCACTGCTTCTGCCATCTGTCTGTCTCTGACTAGCATAGTTTTGGCAAATCAGGGATCCCCAGAATTTCCATGGGTCTACTGGAGATGCCAGCAGCTGGCCGAGGGTCTCCTTTAGAACTTGGCCCCTCCCCTTTCCAGGCTTCACACCTGCCTGTGAATCATGCACTTGCTTACTGAGTGCACCTCCAAGGGCCAGCTCATTACAAGCAATGACCTCTCCTCCCTGCAAGGGAAACATTATCAACCCCACCTAACTGATGAGAAAATTGAAGTTCGAAGAGGTGTGGCAATTTGCAAAAACATGTGAGACAGGCATAATTATGCCAAGCTTATGGAGAGGAAGCTGAGGCTTAGAAAAGTTGAACAGCAGCCCGCGGCGGCCGTGGAGCTGCCACTCAGAGTTCCCTTCAGGAGACCCCGCTGCGGGGGCATGGCGGCCTGGCAGCCTGCAACTGCCACGCTCTCAGAACCGCAGTGGCACACAGGTGACCCCCTGCCAAGCACTGAGCTCAGCGGCAGAACTAGAGCCGGGCCACCGTGCCCAACACTGGACTCTTCTACAGGGTGATCTTTGCTTGTGATGCCCACCGGCCTGCCTGACTCCCTTGGAGCTTCCCTGCTGTCTGAGGCTCGTCCCACCCACGCCCGCCTTTCCCTCTCCTTTCACAGGCCTCAGGCCTGTGTCTCAGCTGAAGGCTCTCCTTGCCAGCTCCTGCTCTCCCCCTTTTATTCTGCACAGGAATAATAACTCCCTTGCACATCTGATCCCATCTTGACCTCTGCATCCCCAGGACCTGAACTGGCCTGTTGTGGCCTGAGGTCACGCAGCCAGCAAGTGGCTGAGTGGGTGGATTGAAAGCCAAGGTCTTAAAGCCAGGTCTTTTGGACCCCTGGGCCATTGTGCCTCTGTAGAGAAGTCGTAAAGGAATTTTGGGCACCTTTTTATTTATGTCTCCTTCGAATCACATGAAAATGACAAGCCTTGTTTTCCTACTTTTTTTTTTCTGACAGAATTAACATCTCTGCTTATTCCCTCCTACCCAAAAGAGATGCAACTTGTTAGCACAAAAAATCCAAATGTATTCTCTAAAAATGATGGATCTGACACCAAGTCTTCCTAAAAGAATGATATTCCTCTAACTGTAGAATGCAAGAGAAGGTGATTTATCATAGCAATGAACAGCACCTTTGGAAAGAAATAGCCTTATTTTTAGAACACCGTCAATTCTAAACCAGAGCCAAGCTGATTGTTTCAGCCTCTGAGCAGCACATGTCACGTGTGCCTCCCAGTTGCGGGGAGGAAGCAGGCTCGGGCCCCCAGGCTGTGTCTCAGGTAGGTCAGCACCTCTTTTCGCAAACGTAGTAGTGCCCCCTTCGTTGGTGACAGGTGCCTGCTGTCGTGCCGGCTAGCCTGCCCTAGGGTAGCATCAGATTCTGAGTTGGCTTGGGGCAGGAAAATGAAATCATACCTGGGTTTCAGCAACTCCTGGGGAAGCATGAATAGCAAGTGGCTGGTGGGACTGTCCCCAAACCTGAGGGCTCCGTGGCTGGCCTGGGCCTCTGGAAGTGGTGGGCAAGACTGGGCATCTCCCCTCACCTTCAAGCTCCTTGGGGAGGCGGCTGGCGTGTCACACCATGGCTGTGTGGGAGAGAAACAAAAAAAAATCAGGACAGCTGATTATCAGAGGCAAGAGTTGGAAAATGCCTATATTGCTAAGTGCCTTGCTCAGTTTTGACTTTTGATCCTAAGAGCTGAATTCAATAGAGATGAATTCATCCTTGGGGAGGACGCATGTTATTCCCATCCTACACAGGTCTGCTATACATGGGACCAGTGGATACCCAGAGCACCTCTCCTCCATGGAGCTTCAGAAGAACCACAGTGTCCCTCAGGAGGGCCAGCAGGTGGCCAGCAGCACTGAGGCCCACACAGACAGCCAGTGGACCTGGAGCCGCCAATCTGCCATCTCCCCTCCAGGCCATTCACTTGGGCTTTAGCAGCAGGGCCGTGAAAGAACCCAGAGAACAGGAGGGGACCACAGCCTGTCCCCACTTTCCTCAGAGTTGACCCACACACAGAAGTCTCTCCTGACCTGGACGATGCTTTGAACTTTTTAACAGGAATGAGTTTTAATGCAGAAAAACAAGCATCATAAACATCACATGAGACTAGAAAAGTTGTTGGAAGGAACTGAGACTCTCCAGCCCTTCCCCCTCTTTTCTCTGCTGCAAAGCCCAGATTTTGATGAGGGGTCCACAGTCCCTCCCATGGGGCTCAGGGCACAGTGGGGCTCTCCATTCATGGAAGCCAGTGATGGGAATTCTCCATGCTGGGGATTGGTTCAGGAACGAGCATGTGACACCCTCCTGGCCAATGAGCCTTAAGAGTTGGTCAGGGGGCGAGGCCTCTGAGAAATGTTTCCTTCCAGAGGAGAGAGAAAGCCACAGATCTGTGCTTCTGGTGAGGGAACGCCCTGCCCGTAGCCCCAAACTGTGCGGGATGGAGCCAGGATGGCTGTGGGGAAGCAGAGCCCAGTCCCGCGGGCCAGGCCTGCAGCACACTCACCCTCGACCTGTCCCCTAATGTGACACTATAGATCCCCACAGAGGGTTAAGCCCTAGCAGCTGAAGTCTTCCTAACAGATCCAGATTCCTTCAGGATCAGGTTTTCCAACCTGACCAGATTCCTGGATAGGGTGCTTGGGATGCAGACTTAATACCAGTTATCTGCTGAGTGGAGATGTTCCATCACCAGAAAGTTAAGTGAGTTGTTTAAAATCACAGCCAGACCTGGATCCTCCAGGAGCTTCCTGCTGGGGGCTCACACCAGTGGGGCCCACTCCCTCCCTGAAAGATGCTCGTGTGTCAGCAGCAGTAACATCAAGATGCACAGTCTTCATAGACACTCTTGGTACCAACTTTTCCTTAATTCTCTTAATGGCAGCATCATCCTTCAAGGCACCCAGGCCTCACACCTTGGGCATCATGGACACCCTCCTACCTGGCCTCTTGCACGTGCTCTGTTTCCACGTCCTACTGTTCATCTCCGGGACATATTTTGTTTCCACTCCTTCCCTCTCACTCCCAGTCCCTCTACCTGAAGGTCAGGCTGCTGACTGTCTGGCCTGGACCATTCCGGTACTTTGCCAGTTTGACGCCACGTCTGTAGAACTTTCCTAGGCCAAACCATTCCATGGGCTGCTGCCAGTTTATTCGTCTTGAAACATGGCTTAAAGCACTCCTTTCAATGGCTTCACGCTGACTACAGAAAAAATGTCAAAATCACATCAGGCCATCTGAGGCTTGTCTGATCCGGCTGCAGCGTGTGACTCTGAGCTTACCTCCCCTGAGCAAGTGACTATGAAGAGCACGCTCTTTGGGATCCGGTAGCCCTGAGTTTCAATTCTGACTCTCCAGTTTACTTACTGGGTGCTCTTGGGCAAATTTTTCTTTTAACCTCTCTGAGACTCAATTTCCTGACGTGTAAAGTTGGCATTCTATTCTGCTCTCATAGGGGTGTGGTGGGAACTGAAAGAGAGAGAGTGAAGGCTTGTGAAGATCAGAGAGAATGCACGCAAAGCATCTATACCTGCGAGTTCCACCACACCCTGCCTCCCAACTTTGGGCTTCTGCTCACGTAGCAACAACATCTACTCATCTAAACTCAACCCATGCTCCAGGCCCAGTCTATGTATCACCTCCTCCAGAGGAACCCCCCTGATCTCTGTAGCAGGAAAATACCTGGCGTACCACTCCTGGAGCACGTTTTGTCCCTGTCACTTAGGTTATTAGTGTGTATGATAATGATAACAGCTAATAGTTACGGCACGCCTACCATGTGCCACGCATTTTATATTTATTACCTCAGTGAACCCTCACAACACCGTGAGATATTACTGTTCTATATCCTCATTTACGCTGCAGGAAATAGACCCACAGGGAGGTTAGATAATCATTCAAGATCACACACGTAGTAAGTGATAAAGCCAGGAAGTCTGACACCAAAATCCAGTACTTAACCACAAAGCTTGGTTGCCTTGTCTCTGTTATTGGGCTTTCGGAGGCAGAATTAATGTCTTATTCCACCTAATCTGGGGGCTTGCACGGAACAGGGGGAACATTAAATACAGTGTATTCACTGGGGCTCCCACATCAATAGCCCCAGCCCCACTCTCTCTGCTGAGGCCCCCCGGAGACACCTGACAACCAGCTTTCCACCTGTTTGAGGCACCTGTCACTCAATATGCCACAAACTCCACTCATTCTCGTTCCCTCCAAAGGCCTGTCCTTTTCATCTCTTCATAACTGGCTTCTCCATCCACCCAGATGCCTCAGAATTATACTAACTCCCACCTCTCCCTTGCCACCCACCTTCAATTATTGTATGAGTCTGGTACATTCCATCTTCTATATAGCTTGGAATCCATTCCTTCGCTCCGTCTCCACCATCACTGTGCTAATTTACTCTCTCAGTAACTCTCAGCATTACAGGGAAATAAATGGATCTATGACTTCATTCCTGAGGGGGCAGGTCTAAAGGTGTTCTTTTCCTGAGAGTAAAATGACAACCCTTTGGGATTTATGAAATATATTTCTTCTTAAAGCAAAAAAAAAAAAAAAAAATTTCGTTTTATGTACTATCTCTTCATCTCCCCAAATCATTGTGCAGCAGGAGAAATACTGGCAGACAAGCAGCATGTGATTGACGTTAAGTGAAAAGTGGGTTGAATGGAAGTGCATTGCTCTCGAGAGGGCCTGGGCTTTGGGGTCAGGCCGCCTGGGTTTGAATTCCAACCCTGCCTTCCATCTGTGGGAGCCCGGGCAAACTGCTCACCTTTCTAAGCCACGGCATCCTTTTCTGTGAGATGTGGCCGGTGATAGTACTTCTCCTATACGGTTACGTGCGGATTTAGTAAGGAAATCCACTTAAAGAGCTCAGCGTAGCACCTGGCACATTGGAGGTGTTCAGTGTTATCCATTAATCATATTAATTGTAACCTCAGATATGGGGAGGTCACACTGTAGACCTCAGGCAGAGCAAGGAACTTTTTGAAGTTCTAACCCTGTGTTCAATGTACGACAAAACTTCCACTCCTCCGAACAAGGAATTTCATTTCCTTTCAGCCTCTCTTAGTTCTACACACTAGACTCACCCGGGAGCTTTACAAAACTCCTTTACAAACTCCTGCCGCTTGGACCTATCCCAAGAGCATCTGACTTAATTGAGTGGAATGCAACCCAAGCACTGGGATTGTAAAAGCTCCCAGGGTGTCTAATGTGCAGTCAAGGTCAAGCCACACTGGTCTTGGCAAGGCCTGGGGGCGTGTGTGTATCTTGTCATAGGATGCAGGCAGAGGAGGGCCTGTGGGCAGGAGAAGGGCCGTGAGCCCTGTATCCTACAGGCAATCACTGTACTTGCTGGAGACACAGCAGAAGTGTCAAAAGAGCAAGACATCAGCTGCAGACACTGAGAAACCGCAGTCAAGGTTCTATTTGTTCTGTGACTGCAAAAATTGTCAAACGTTCAAGATACAAAATAAAAGCTAAAACAGAAACCACTTTGACCTTTTGGTGTAATCCAACTGTTGATGACCCATTATTCCTGGAGGCACTGGGCACCACCGGATCAGGTGACCTACATCCCTCCCTCCCCAACATCTCCGGTGAGGCAGGACGCTCTTATGAGAATCATCTGGAAAGAAGCAAAACCCAGGGTAAGGGTGTTTGATACTCACCTGGTGGATATTGAAAGTCTTGGCTTTGTTAAACCTTGTAGACCCGTTAAGCAACATTAGAAAAGGTGATTCGTTTAAACTGCAGCCTCCCAGGGACACATCTCTCTTGGTGGATTTACTGGCCAAATCTAGGACTTCGGGACTCTCTGATAATCTGGAATGAGGGCAGAAACGAACGCTGACATATCAAGGAAGACGCACTAGCGGGGAGGATTCGTTTCAAAACGACACATTCTCACTGTCCTGATTTCTGGGTAAACTTTCATCTCCCCGTACAGGATATCTAGAGGAAACACTAGGCTCATAGCGGATGAGAATATGCTGTACCCACCTCTGCCTTCCCTTAAATATCCAGCACCATGCCTCGCCAGCAGAAGGCCTTGGGAAACTTTTATTGCCTTGAATAGCCAGCGTTGCAGCAAAGCCAGAATATTATAGTTCTTTGGAGTGGGAGCCACATAGAAATATGAAAATGAAATATGCAGAGAGGACAAACACAGACACTGGATGACCTAGAATGACGGTGAACAAGAGGAAACTTCAGAAGTGATTTTGTGGAAGGATTTATCTCACTGCATTTCAGTAGGAAAATCTCACGGGTAAATCTGCTTTACCTGATGATTATTGCTGAGCCCTGATGGCAGCTCACAAGCTCCTAACAGGCTGCCTAAGGTTCATGACCAGTCCTGGGCTCTCCCTCTGCCCAGGGGAGAGTTTTGCTCTTATCTAAAAGGCCATAATGTGAAAGTAAATTTTAATTAAACCTTTTCCAAGGTTGTGTTCCAAGGCTGCTCCTACGAAGGTAGGATGAGCCCAGAAGCTTTCAGTTAGTTTGCTTTTAATGTGTTTAGCGTGCCAAAGAGGTCATCTTGAAAGTCAGCGGGATGAGATGCAGCCCTCCATGACAAGTCCCCTGGGTCACAGGCCATTCTCATCAGCTGTACACGCACAGAAAACGGCACCCACCTCTGGATGAAAACGTTGCTGATGCAGCCCTCAAAATAACTCCCACCCAGACGCAGGGATTGCTGGGAATTTGAAAAGCCTAGCAGCCTTTGGTTATTTTTCAGAGACTGGTCATCAATGAGGAGCCGGAGCCTAAAAAAAAAGGAGGTAAACGAAACAGGAGTGAGAAGAGCTGGGGAAAACGATTCTCGCCAGGTGGGCAACTGAGTGTCCTTGATTCAGACGCAAAATCTTCTACCTGAAATAACTCACTAAACTTTTTTTTTTTTTTTTTTTTGCGGTACGCGGGCCTCTCACTGTTGTGGTCTCTCCCGTTGTGGAGCACAGGCTCCGGACGCGCAGGCTCAGAGGCCATGGCTCACAGGCCCAGCCGCCCCGCGGCATGCGGGATCCTCCCAGACCGGGGCACGAACCCGTGTCCCCTGCATCGGCAGGCGGACCCTCAACCACTGCGCCCCCAGGGAAGCCCAACTGTTGATTTTTTAAATGAGAAAATTGATATAAAACCAGGCAGAAGGCCAAGATTTACTAGTAAAATAGTGTCAATGCTAAGGCCAAATATTTCTCAGAAAAGATACTAGAAGATTCCATTAAACGAAATAAAGTAAAATTCTTAGCGCTCTGGCAGAAGAGCCATTCCACTCACCCAGAGTTGTCACTTATTACGGACACGTAATGCAGTAAACCATCCATGTACGTCTGTGGAGATGTGAAAATTGGGCTGCTGCTGTCCCTGGTGCTCAGTTCAATGTGGCCATCTTCCAGGATGACCTGTAGGCTGCTTGCCTAAAATCATCACAGAACGTACCCATCAGTGCAGTCCATCTGCATTTAATGATTATGAATGTATTAATACTGAATATATGATCAAAACTAGGTACACAGGATGTTTTGACCCCAATGTTTTGACTTTGCTCTTTTGATCTAAAGATTATTTTTGAATATTTGGACTCCACATTTATGAATGTAAAAATCTTAAGCAAATTATTCCAACACTGATGAATCTGTCAAAAGCATTTTATGGACCTATATTCATAAACCACCTTAATTTCTCCATCAAATTTTTTTAAATAAATTGATCCAGGCATTCCTTTTTTAAAATTTTATTTATTTAATTGATTGGCTGTGTTGGGTCTTAGTTGCGGCACAAGGGCTCTTGGTTGCGGCACGTGGGCTTCTCTCTAGTTGTGGCTTGTGGGTTTATCTCTCTCTAGTTGTGACACACAGCCTCCAGGGCACGTGGGCTCTGTAGTTGTGGTGTGTGAGCTCAGTAGCTGTGGCGTGGCGGGCTTAGTTGCTCCATGGCACGTGGGATCTTAGATCCCTGACCAGGGATTGAACCCACATCCCCTGCATTGGAATGCAGATTCTTTACCACTGGACCACCAGGGAAGTCCCTTAATTTCTCCATCAATTATACAAAACAGTTAAAATATTTCTAAATTTTCCTATTTTCACTATCATTTTGCTGAAGTTATTTTCGCCAGCATCGATGTTCTTCTGAATACATTTTTACAACAAAGACTTGATTCATCAATTTATTTTCATAGATGATTACAACAATAGCTTCTCTTCAGTCATGAATTTTTTACTTTCGGATCCTAATTTCTAGGAGGTTCAATTTTCCAAGGTCAAATTCTGAAGATCCAAAATTTGGCAAGATGATTTGATTCTTTCTGTCAATTCTTAATTTTTAAAAATGTGTTGTAGTTTTAGCAGTTGTCATTTAAATTTTGTTAATTTTTTTTCCTACCAGGTACGATTTTTGCAGTTTTCAACCAGATGTGATTTGTCAGTGAGCTTTTAGCCTAAAACAATTTTTATAGTGTGTGGTTGTAGCCATTGTCAATTTCACTTTATGTTGATTTTTTTTCAATTGGCAATATTCATTATAAACTGGATAAAAGAAGGCTAATTGAAATGTATTCCTTAGCTAATCCATTAAGAAGTTGAGGGCAGTGTTCCTAGGATATTTGAAGGGTTCCTGCATTGTCCAGGAGTGACCTCATCTTTTTTTTTTGATCTCATCTTTTGCTAAGCCCATTCTTCCCCCTGTTTTGGACCATTTTGTATGTTGGGTACTAAGTGTCCCCACTCTTGGTAGAGGAAACAAGGAGTGTGTGTCAAAAGAGCTGGGTCAAAACATCCTGCTCTGATGGAAAAGCCACTCTCACAATCTAAATGTTGGCATGTGCTTTTTCAGGGGTATTTTTTTTTTTTACATCTTTATTGGAGTATAATCGCTTTACAATGGTGTGTTAGTTTCTGCTTTATAACAAAGTGAATCAGTTATACATATACATATGTTCCCATATCTCTTCCCTCTTGCGTCTCCCTCCCTCCCACCCTCCCTATCCCACCCCTCTAGGTGGTCACAAAGCACCGAGCTGATTTCCATGTGCTATGCGGCTGCTTCCCACTAGCTATCTAACTTACGTCTGGTAGTGTGTATATGTCCATGCCACTCTCTCGCTTTGTCACAGCTCACCCTTCCCCCTCCCCATATCCTCAAGTCCATTCTCTAGTAGGTCTGTGTCTTTATTCCGGTCTTACCCCTAGGTCCTTCATGACATTTTCTTTTCTTAAATTCCATATATATGTGTTAGCATATGGTATTTGTTTTGTTTTTAAAAAAAGATCTCGAACTGCTGATGAACAAAGATAGCAAGAGAGGAGAAGCGTTCTACTACGACATAGCCACAGAGGCAGCTATGTCCTTCCTTACAACATATACTAGTTGTCCGTTGTGCTGGCAATCCTGAAGAAACAAATCCAAGAAGAACAGTGTCCTACTTCTACTTCTATTTTAAAGTCCCACTGGTTCCACTAGGCGATTTCTGAGTATTAGCTGACTTTTACGCCTACATGACCACACCGGCTAAATCCTCTTAAGTTATAGAATCTCTGTGGCTTGTTGTACAGGAACAAAGAGCAAAGGACCTTACTGTCTCCCATTCTCCGATGTAAATATTGTCCAACTAGCTGCTGCTGCTAAAAAAGGAATCTGAAGAGCTACCTTGTGTGGAATAACAAAGGAATAATGGGGGTACATTCTGATTCTTTTCTTAGATCTAAAAATTAAAGCTACATTATTACTTATAACAGTTCTAATTCACCTTCACTCACAAAATATACCTAAAAGAATGAAAATGAGTTCATGAATACACACAAATTCAATTCTGTGAACTATAGTGTATTTTCTAAGCCTGATTTCTTTTAGGACCTACCCCAGGATGGGCAACAGCTTCCATGTTTGAAATCCACAATAGTATTTACTGTGTGAGGATAGATAAAATGCCCAACAAATTTACCTTCAAAATCCCTCTACTGTTTTTGACATCAAACCTGAGTCAGGTTTAAATCTTGTTCAGTATTCATACAATATTTCATACCCCTGTCTGATGATTTAATAAGATGCCACTGGGTTGGAAGGTCTGAAACCCAAAGGAGGCCTGGAAGTGGCTGGGCAACGGGAAGTCCAAATTGGTGAAGCTCAACTGCCCTCCCCTGGAGAATGAGGCAGATCGCACGAGCTGAAACGAAAACACGGAATAAATTACCGGCACTGTAATTATGTCATGGCTGAAATACAGTATCTTAACCTACGTCACCTCACTCGAACCAGTCCATGTGATCCATGGGAAGAAACAGTTTGCTTGTCTGCATGGTAATTTACCAATCATCTGTACGTTTTTGTGTGTACAGCTGGTATTCCTACTTTCCTACAAATTTAATATGCAAGCCTGAAGAGGTTTTGCAAGTACGTGGGGAGTGTAATAAATGAACCAGTTCACAGTAACACTGTGTGCTACCAGAAAACGTCAAAAGTTGGTGTGTTAACGAATGCCTAGCACGGGTTAGCTGGGGAGCATTCCTTTGCGAGGTTTGGAACTCTTCACTTACCTTCCAGTCTTCCGAGCACTTTTTTGTTACGCCCACAGTATCATTCAGTCTAACGACACCAGTGGTCTTCTTCAGGTTTTTCATGCAGCCTCGGAAAGCAGGTGTAGAAATGTTAAACCTGATGTGGGATTCGAGAAAACGGGAGAGATGGACCACGGCAGGCTTGACGGGGAACTGGAGCTGAAACACGGCACTCATTCCCTACTACTTGTCACCCACGAACAAGTACATGTTTTACGCTTATCTCTTCTCATGGGATTTCTAGAATGCTACTTATTTTGCGATGCTAGGGAAATCTATTTCCTTTCTGTGTGATTTGCATTCTCAGCTTTAAAAGTGAACACAACAACGTTGACAGAAGAATGGCCAGCGTCCCCAAAAGGTATAGAAGTTGTACAATATCTGGAATTGCTCCTCCGTCCCCTCCCGGAGTCATGGTAACGCATCATGAATTAAAAGTATATTAATAACTTAATATACTATAAATATATATTCAATATTAATAACCTAATAAGTAACTTATAAGAGCCAGAAATACTGTAGAAAACTCTTTGCTCTTTTTTTCCTGTCCACGTTTAAGTCAGCCACGGTAAACGCAGAAGAAACAAACTATTACTTTTTGGTCCTAGTCAATTATGAAAAATGCGGCTTGGTATTTAATCAGTGCCAAGCTGGAACAATGGAAAGCATTGTCTGGCCTCGTATGCTGTATCCACCACCTCCTAACTGTGCAAGCTGGGCAAGAGGTCATTGTGAGGATTAAACAAGTTAACATCCAGGAAGTGCTTGGAACCCTCCGTGGCATGTGGTCATGAACATGCACTCAGGAGGTGCTTCTAAGAGGGGCTGCTCTGGAGCCACGGACTCTGGAGCCAGGCTGCGTGGGTTCGAGGCCTGTCCCTGCTGCCTTCTCTGTGCTTCTGTTTCCTCGTTTATACAATGTGCATGTGGTAATCTGCTTCCCAGGGTTGTCCTGAGTTTAAATGAGATATTACGCGTTAACACACTCAAGTGGTAGCCGGTACAGAGAAAGGACTCGGCGTGAGACGGCATCGTCTGTAACTATCCCCACATCAGTGCATCATTATAACGAAGCAATTTCTAAAGCAGCTCTTCCTACGTGGCTGCTTTGACATTTCCCCTTTGATTTGACTTTGGGATCTGTCTGGAGCTGACGTCACATAAAAACATTCACATACGTGAAATGACTGAAGTCCGGGCAAATATTTGTGTTTCTTAAGCAAATGATGTACTAAGAGAAACGCAAAGCTGACTGCATTATAAATCCCTAAAGCAGCTCACTTTTCTAAATGGAAAGGGGTCTGCCTATTTTTATTCAATTCATTGTAAAGACCTGAGCTACAAGTAATATGCATAAAATTAAATTTCATTAAAAGGAAAAGGAAGAAATGAATCCTCACTGGCATTACAGCACGAGCTTGATTATTTTATAAAGTTGGCTTCCTGCCTCAGGAAAGGAGGAAAGTTCATTGCTGGAGCTCGTCTATTTATACATATATTTAGATGCATTCTCTCTCTCTCGGGTTTCAACATGTTTTAGACTCATCAGCGTCTCCTGATTCCTTTTTTCCATAAAGCAGAGGTTGGAGGAAGCATAGGGTGGCAGAAGAGTAAAGGGGAAAGAAAGGCCACCGACAGATATGGAGCACCTGTTTTGTGCAAGGTACTATTATCGGATCCTCACAATAACCTTTCGAAGGAGATATTTTCTTACCTGACATTATTAAGCACTTACCATGTGCCAGGCACTGTGCTAACTCCTTTACTCTGAATCTCACAACCACTCTCAGAGTTAGACCATCACTATGCCCACATTGCAGATGTACAAGGAGGCTTGGGAAGGTTAAGTGACTTGCACGAAGTCATACAGCAGGAAGTGGGCAGCATCGGGATCTGCGTGGTCAGCGTGTCGCACAAACTTGTGTGACCTGAAGCCCTTGCTCTCTACGCTTATACGGTTGTGTACCCACAGCACTGGAATGATCCTGACTCTTTCTTTAAGGAACAGTTGTCCACAGCAGAAGTGTTAAGAGGAAAGATTTATTTCCACTATTTTTTGAGGTGTTCTTGTTACTCTGGCTCATCTGAGGGCCTAGAGTTCCACGTTTGCTCCAGGATTCTGGGTCTGAGCACACTTGCTAGAGGACCATGACTGCGGAGGAGCGTAGGCTGTGGTATGAATGGGTTAATACGCTGGGGTATGTGTACACACCATGGGCCAACCGGTTCACAAAGGCTTAGCCTGGTCCTACCTGCCGTGGGCTGATCTCAGAGAGCATAAGAGCGAAATCTAATACCAAACTCCATGTTGGGTATCAGTAAATGCCCAGCAGATCCCTGCCTGATGTTTACTTTTGGAATCATTTTCATTTTAATGTTATATTATTATACTCTGTGATGCAATGATGTAGGTCCGCAGGAAGTATTTCTTGTTGGTCTGAGGCCCTCTGGCATAATTAGGGAGGATTTCCTCTTCTCATGGGAAGCAGATGGGATTAACAGATTGTGACTTCTGACTGTAATCCTGAACAAGTCATTCCAAGATCTGGGTCCCCATTCCCAGAAGGTACACTACAGGGAGAGAGGAGAAAACACCACACCCACAAGCTCTCTTGTCAAAGCTACTGTGTTTAGAGATTACACGAGGCTTGCTTCTCTCCACATTAGGTTCAAGCACTGACTGTCTTCCACTAACGCCAGGGGTCGGGGCGTCTCCCTCCTTTGAAAGAACTGCTGGGTTCTCAGGAGAAATCCTCTGTGACCCACGTCAGAGGGGGTTCTCAGGACTCTGAACCATCAAGGACAGCAGCAGAGGGATGAAGCAGGGCCAGAAACAGCTGAATATTGTTTAGCGTGTTACTTATGAGAGAGTAAAAGCTCAGTGAAATCTTTCAATTGGCCTCTGTCTCCTGTATGTTCCATGTCATTGTGGTTTGAATCAATAATCGAAGTATAAACTTGCCCAGAAAATGGAAACAGTCCTTAAAACAAATGACTAGGAAGATTCTATATGTCTATCTGTACATATATGTATAACGACATCCATGTGTATTTCTTTAATGGACAGAGATAAAAAGTCAAAGAAAGGCTGAGTGTTGACTTAACCCAAGGTCACCCCGCTGTTTGGTGGCTGAGCCGAAACTAGAACCTTTTCTTTGGATCCTCACCCACTACTTTTCTCTAGGAAACCTTGCTTGGTTGGCACCCACATTGCTGTCTGTGGACCTTCCGCTGACACCACACGGAGGCAAACCACCAACCAGTGGCTCTCGTATCGCCGCTGAGAATCCCTCACGGCTCTGGGAGCCCACCTGCCCGTCTAATCTCAATGGCCACCTGTTCCCAAGCTTTGTTCATCCTTTCTCCAGCCTGGTCTTCTCTGCAAAGGTCCAGGCCTTCTGTCCCACCCCTTCTGGGCATCTCCACCTGCTGTCTCCTGGGCTCCTGGGACTCAGCCTGAGACTGAACTCACTGCCCTGTTTCTCTGCTGGTTTTGGCCATCTGTCCAAGCGCTAGATCAAAGCCCAGGTGTCCCTCTTGAGTGCTCCCCGAACCCAAGCAACCATTTAGCACTGCCCATCCACTGCCCTAAGTATATTGGGACTCCACTTCCTTTTCCCCATCTGCACTGTCATTTCTGTGGTCGGGCCACCCGCCTCTCTCACCTCTGTTACACTCATCTTCCAACCTTTCTACCTGCCTCTGCCTTTCCCCTCTTAATCCAATCTCCTCCCTGCACCAGAACAAGCTACTGAAAACCCAAATCTGATCATGTCCTTTCTCTGCTGGAGCCCCCAATGGTTCCTTACTGTGACTTTCAAGATCCTCTGTGGTCTGGTCCCTGCTTCCCACACCAGCCATGTGTGGCAACCCTGGCCAGCTTCATGGTGTCCTCTTGAGAGTTCACACTTTCTCCAGTTCTTATCTCCTCACATATGGTGACTTTCGTATGTCAGCGTCTTTCAGGTCTAGCCAGAGACCACTTTCCTGATACCCCAACTGGGTGGATTCCCTCCCCGGGCCCTCTATCACCCTGAGCTTCCCCTCTGATGGCACTGGCCTCATTCTACCGTCTCCCTTCCGCTATACTTGAGGCTCTGCCCTGTTCGCTGTTGTCATCCCAACACCGACCACACTGCCTGACGTCACTAGACACCCAGTGAGCGCTTGTATAATGAACAAATAAATGATAGCCTCAGATGCGTGCCATGGTGCTACCTGAGGTTACTCTATTTATTACACTTAATTGAATAAAACCAAGATTATTGGCCATTCATAACTAGCTATTCACGGTTGAATTGCTATTTAACACTGATAATATTAAATATTAATATCACCTCTTTGGCTTTCAATTTCTTCAGTAAAGTTCAGAGGTTACATACCACCATCTGCACGGTCCCTTCCACTTCAAGGAATCTAGGGAGTAAAGATACTCACTCCCAAACTCTATCAAAGTGCTGAACTCTCTCACCCATATTTCTGTCTTGGGGGGCAACCCCTAACAACTGTAACACAAAGATTAGTGCCTCCATCCTGAGGCTGGACAGCTGCTCAAACATGTAAGGAATTGAGAAGAAAGACCGCCTTTGCACAAGGCCTCATACGTCACACCCAGTGCTCTTCCAACTGACTAATAACAGCAAGAGAGTTAACTTGCCTCAGATCTTGTATAAAAGTAATCATCACCAAACGTTTTGGGAGTGCTCTTAGCTTAGTCATGAGGCTGTACCACACACATCATTGCCAGCTATCTAAAAGCCTTTTTTGTAGGATGCACACATATTAATAAAATGTAAAAGTTATTTTTAAGTGTATCCTCAAAGTGGTGTTCGTTTTTCTCATTCAGGTTAAGCTTTACTTCCATTCAAATTAATTTAATTCATTCATGTACTCACTCATCCAAGAAACAGTTAGGCCCCTGGTCCATGCTCAATAAACGTAAGGGGGCAGGTGATACAGATGTGCCTTCCATCCTAGGAGGTACTTCCTGAAGGAGTGGCCCCAGCTTTCAGTGTCCAGGGCCGCCTGTCAGGCCAGGGGCTACCTGCTCTCTCCTCTGTGTCTTCAAGGGCCCCAGGCCACAGCCCCTGTTCTTACTGGCAGCGTTGTCAACACCAAGCCTACTCCTCATGGATTCTCTCCTCCCAGGAATGACAATGGGGGGGGGGGTGGCACACAATTCCCCCCCGGCCAGCCTCTTTCAAATGGCCAGTCCGGTTATCCAGTATTCACAGCCTGTTTTACTCTGCTGGCTAACACTATTAATCCTGAAAAGTTAATTCTTTGTGTTTGCTTTTTGCTAGAATTTAAAAAAGGTAGACCTTACCACTTCCCTGGTGGCGCTGTGGTTAAGAATCCACCTGCCAGTGCGGGGGACTTGGGTTCAAGCCAGGGAAGATCCCACATGCCACAGAGTAACTAAGCCCGTGAGCCACAACTACTGAGCCCACGCACCGCAGCTACTGAAGCCCGCGCACCTAGAGCCTGTGCTCCGCAGCAAGAGAAGCCACCACAATGAGAAGCCTGCGCACCGCGAGAAAGAGTAGCCCCCACTCGCCGCAACTAGAGAAAGCCCGCACGCAGCAACGAAGACCCAACGCAGCCAAAAGTAAATAAATAAAATCTACGTTAAAAAAAAAACGTAGACTAATCAGGAGCAATCATAACTCTGAAAAGAGGTGATCTGCTTCTTTCAAAGAAAAAAATCATCTTACCTTTCCCTGATTGAAATTGGAATTCCTCCCAGATAATATGTGCTGAAATCAAGTATATCACCTTCAATTTTAATGCTTTGAGAGTCCACGTTTATCCGCATAAGTTTTTGGGCTTTTCCAATTTTGATCAGAATCTGAGATAAAGGAGAGATGAATCAGCAAGCAATGAGAAATAAAAGAATCCTATTCACAGTGGTTCAGAGGGATTATGTGTTTGCCTTCCTTCAGGTTCATTTATATACGTGGTATATATACATGGGCTCCGAGCAGTAGCTCATTTGCATAAAATTATTAAAACACTTAAATAGAAATGTGTGCTTTTTTTTTTTTTTTAATTTTGTTATTTTTGGCTGTGCCATGCGGCTTGCAGGGTCTTAGTTCTTTGACCAGGGATCAAAACTGTGCCCTCGGCAGCGAAAGCGGAGGGCCCTAACCACTGGACCACCAGGGAATTCCCAAAATGTTTGCATTTGAAATTAATCATGTTTTATCTGTGCCACACAGATATTACATATTTCATGCCCAAAATGTTCAGATTTTAAAAGGACGTGTCTCTCAGTTAATAACTATACGTTCATCTGGTAATAGAAAAGGGTTCTGAGTACTGACTTAAGGACTGAGAACATTTAACAATTCAAATAAACAGACTCGAAGGATATACCAAATGATCTTTCCCGTCGTTTATGATGCCTCTAATTCCTTTTTCTTTTGGTTGCTCTGAATTCAGTTTGTATCGCACCATGAGACTGCCATCTTCTATATTTAGAGATATGAAGCGGTCCTAGAGCACGGAAACAATGTAGATTACCATAAGACTCGGGAAGAGCTATAACGCTGGAACCAGGGATGCTCTCAAATTCCAGACTGCTCTCAGCTTCAGCTGCCTCTTTAGTCCAAAGGAACAATAGTGCTGTAATATCCAACTCCGAGGATGGGTATGACGGGTAAATCTTGCAAATCATGTTACGCATCATATACAGTGGTTGGCACACAGGAAGGAAACAATAAATGCTAGCTATTGTCACAATTTTGTTTTATAACAATCTATAACCAGCATGTAAAAATGGAAACTGAAAAGCTACAGATCATTAATATCATTTGAAAATATGACTGCTACCTGTCGGAGAGAGGTAGGGTCTTCCTCAAACTCCAAACATTTTCCACCATGTGTTTTCTGACATATTCCTATGTCTCCTCTAGCTTTCACTTAAGTGTTGCTTGGGGACCCCAAATAGGGCCTCTTCCCTGCCACTACTCTCTTTGCCTTGGCAATCACAGTCACTTCTGTGGTTCCAATTCAGGTGTGCCCATGAGCCCAAATATTTTTCTCCAGCCTAGACCTGTCTTTTCAGGGCCAGGTCTGTACATCTGATTGCCTAATTGCTATTGCTTGCATGCCTCACAGATATCTCAAATTCAGAATATCTCTAACAGAACTTAGGTTCTACATGACTCCCAAGTCTGTCTCTCTGCGTTTCACCCTGTTCTCTTCTTTCTCTCTCTCTCTTGTCACTAATCACCTTGCTGAGCCAGCCACAAAGCCAGCCAGCCACAAACCTACTAGGGGTCATAATTGCATCCCCATCATGGTGTAAGGCACATACTTGAGCCAACCATTTCCTTAGTGGAAGGGTAAGCTGAAGAATGTCTGGTATAGGACTTGAAAGTTGGCTCTTACACAGTTTCCTGATGAAACTCTCTTTGAAGTCTACTTCCAGAGTCCTTACCTAAAAGGACAATCAGTCCTTATCTGGATCCTAAACCTTGCTCTTAGAAGCCAGTGAGGGTTCATCACACCCATAAATAATAGAATTGCATCCTACTTAACAGCAGCACTGGAGATAATTTTCTCTTATCTGGTTACTAATGGCATTTCATAAGTTTTCTTCTACTATAAGTAGTATTTCTTGTTCTTAGTCTCCCAGAACTTCGAAATGTAATACAAAGAAGACCTTGTTCTGGAAAACAACTGCCTTGCTCTGAAGATGCTGTGTGACTGCTCAGCTCTCTGCATTCTTCCGGCAGAGGTCAGGACCTCCCCAAACCATCAGAACTGGTTCAGCCTTGGAATCTCCTGAGGAGTCCAGACCAACCCCAGAGAGGAGAGTTGGACCAGGTCTGTGTCCCTACCCTGCAGACAGAAAGGTCTGGTAAAATCCCAAGCTCCATATCAATCCTGCATTCTCAGATGGGAGATCCCACGGGCTGATCCACATTTCTCCAACAAATACTACCTACGCAGCAGCTACAGAAGCACTCTGCTCTCGGGAGAGGTTAAGTCCAGCACCATCTACCAGCAGATGGCGCTGACGATCACTCATAGATGGTCACTTTTGGTCTTTTCTAAACTAGGAGACTTAAGTATGGCCTCTAGGAACCTTAGCTGCTTGAAAACAGAGAAGCTTCCTAGACCTGGCAAGTCAAGGGTCAGACAGAGACAAAATCCCATACAGCCTGGAAACAGTCCGACCAAGAACCAAACAGCAGGAGGTCAAACAGTCTTTCAGAGACCCCAGGAGGTCTTTTTACGTTTTTTAGGCAGAAAATAAGTAGATTACTAGGCAGATAGTAGTTTTCAAAGAATAAAACTGACAACACAAAAGAATGGGAAAGGGGCAATTTCTCCCACATTTTGGTGGCATCTTCTCAAGTTACGGATTACTTGCCTTACTAAAACACACACTCGCACAGGCAAAGAAAGTAGAATTGGGCCAAGGGAAAGAATGCAGCTAACATTCACACATTGTTTTTCAGATCCGTTGGTTGTTTGTAATAACCCAGTTACCCCCAAATTGCTCAAATGAATGGACATATTTGGTAGTATCTGGATGCTTGTTATAGATTACCTGGTTTTCTGCAAAGAACAGCAAACCTCTATCCACGGTGGTCTGAATTGTCTGTCCAAAGGTTGGGAAGGGAGCATTTGGTTGAGTTGGAACTCGAGCATAGCCTGTACCTTCAAAATAATTTTTGTCTGATTCTTCCTTTCTCCTGTGAACACCAATCATGGTAAGTTAGAACACAGCAGCAAAGGACTGCCAGGAAAGTGTTCTTATTAATACGAGAGGAAAAAGGGAGCAAAGCCCATGCAATCGAGTTGTCATGATTTTGTTAAAGAAGAAGAAACATCTTTTTAAAAAAATTTTTGTTGGAGTATAGTTGCTTTATAATGTTGTGTTAGTTTCTACTGTACAGCAAAGTGAATCAGCTATACATATATTCCCTCTTTTTTGGATTTCCTTCCCATTTAGGTCACCACAGCCCACTATTTCTCCTGGATGTGCACTTACACTCTATGATGATCAAACCCTAGCTCAACCCTAGGGATACTATTCAGGATTCCCTTTTGAAAATGTCTACTTAGGAAGATGTGGCCCAGCAGCTGAAGATCTTGCAATATAAGAAATTATTAACTTGAAATATAATTTTGTTCTGAGTAGTAAATACTCAGTCTGTCTCGTATTAGAATCTTCCAAATCTTTTAAACTATAGGGTAGGTCAGGAGCTCAAGGCAGCAACTTTCAAATAGGTTCATATGCCAAAGTCATGGTGTACTTTATGGACCACGATTTTTTTTTTGACGTTTACAGTAAATAAATAGTCTGTGCCTAAATCAGGTACCAACTAATGCTGAATATTTTGTGGTAGGAGGCACCAAAAATTGAAGAAAGATTTATTTTTTCAAAATCGAGAAAATTCTATAATCTAATATTTTATACAAATAAGGAAAAGACTTTTTCTTATTTAATTTACATTCCTTAAATAACAATTACACACATTTTATGTAATATAACTGCAAGCTACCGAAATCACAAAGAGACACCAGCTTATAGGTTTTATTTACCTTCTACAAGGCTCCACTTTTGTCGTGTTGAGATTGAAAGTCTTTTTGAAGTTGTACAAGCTCAGAACATTTTCATTGAGGTCATCTAATTCAATACAACCTTTGTATGGAGGGAATCTCAGTCTACTAGGAAGCTAAAAAAAACAAAACCAAAAAATCTTCCACTAATTGAACAAAGGACAATGAAAAGGCTGACCAGGAAACAGTATAACTCTATCACTTTTAACCATCAACATAACATAGCGGGTAAGCATGTTGACCCTAGAGCCAGATACTCTGGCTTTGCTATTTTCTAGCTGTCTGATCTTGGGCAGGTTATTCAACCTCTCTGTTTCAGTTTCCTCATCTGTGAAATAGGAAAGATAGTGATGCTTGTTTAAATTAATATACTTAAGCCTAGATCACTGCACATAAAAGAACTCAATGAGTGTTAGCCATTGTCACTGGATATCCTGTAAGAATACATAGTTAAATCCACTTTGTATATAACTGATTAAAACATCATTATGCCAAATTAAATTTTAAATATTTTCATTCCGTGAAAAAACATTCACACTTACTCTAAAATCAGACGGGTAACCTCCAACATAAAATACAACATTTTCAGGGTCCAAATCGAGGAGCGTATTGCTATCCCCACTATCCATGTCATGGAATTGAGGTGTTTCTGGCTTACTGGATGTGGCTTTTCGGGTGTAATTAAGCCTTGCAAACTGATAAATTCTGTTTAAAAATAAATTAGATAATAAAGTTATATAAAAATTTATGAGAAGATGAAAGAAATCAAAGCCAAAATACTAAAAATGGGGTTCAGAAATGCATACAATGAAAGTTTGGCGAGTGTAGGTCAGATTAACAAAGAGCAGTAACCAATCAGACTCGCACCTCTGGAATTTCACCCGGTCCATAACTGCCTCCTGAGTTTCGCTCCTGGTCAGGGTCTGGCCCACTTGGAGTTCAGCCTCGCGTCCTCCCAGGTTGTAGACACTCGTGAGCTGGCCATCTACGACTGCCATGCCTATGTAGTCCCTGGAGGCCTGGAGACAAAAAGGCCACCTCAGAGCACTTCACATACTGAATTCTCTCAACTTCCCATCCCAAGAGAGCGCATTTCTAATAACTAACAGCTTTCATTCAGTTCATCCTGGGCAGACAGAATGCATGAGGCGCACCCTGGTATAAGATAATACAGACAGCACAGTTAATTGACAATGTCTGTGCTGTTTTTGCTCTCATTATCATGAGGGCACTGATTTATCCACTCCTCCATTCTCTCAATCTGCAAATATTTGCCAAGCACCTGACATAAAGATGAACCATATACGGGTTCAGGCCTCCATTCCATTTTGTTCTGGTAAGGGAGATAAACCATGTACGTTATTCCAGCCCCATACAAGGTCCCCTCAACACTCTGGGCATGGCTGTTCACCCTGTGTTATCACGGTCAGCGACGTATGTACCTCACTTCCCTGTTAGAATGTGAGCACCTTAGGTAAAAACAAATTTTTGAAAACTGTGGTAAAATATATAACAACATGAAATTTACCATTTTAACCTGTTTTAAGTGTACATTAAGTACATTCAGGAAACAAATTTTTGTTTATCATAAATACAGGGTATGGTACCTAGTAGGTATATGGTATACATTTGCTGAGGGAGCAGTCATGTGCATTTTGCCATAATACAAAGCAAAAAGTCATGTCATAAGAAAGTTACAAATAAAGTCCCAATACCTTGAAGCATGAATGGGTGACCAGTAATAGTGCTGATTTTAGGAATCCTTAAATACGAAGTCCACAGTGACAGCCAACCATTTCCTAATTGCCCAGAATTTCTGAGAACCATGTTTCAGGAATTTCTTTTCCAATCATGTAGAATAACCTAGTCAGTGATTACCTTTTCCTCTGACACTTAGGTAGAATAGATGTATTTTAAGAGGAGGGATTAAAAGCTAAAATAAACTATTTGAAATGCCTGTAACAGTGGTGGTTTAAAGAATTTAGAATTATAGAGATGGGGCAACTGTATTTCTTACTAATGAGGCAGGAGAGGCTGCATTTCACTCTAGGCCTCATTCACAGATGGTCACCACCCCAGACACGTGGAAGGGTCTGCGGCTGGGCGCCCTGAGAAGAGGACAGAGTCCAGCACTATGAGGAAGAACTACTCTGATCTCCATGAAGCCTTGGTACTGCAGCCCTGGCTGTAAGGGGAGGGGTGCTGATCTTCAACCCCAGATGTGGACGTGCTCACGTGTACATACATGTGTGCCCACATGCCGGGCCCATCAGGCCAGGCCTCTCGATCCCCCAGCCAAGGACAATTGGTAATTGACGGGAGATCCCCCTGTGGAGCCATCAGAGGCGACGGCATTTCCTCCTGCTGCGTCAATGGCAGTGACACAGTCGTGTCACGCATCTCAAAAACCATATTCTGTTTTAAAAACAAGAGGAACGTCAAAGCAATACTTACATCTTTATTTCCGAGGTACATCACAAACATATTCTCGGTCCCCCCACTTTCTGTTGATTCAGGTCTTTGGAGAAACAAAGAAAGAGATGTGTATCCTTTCAAATCCTCCAGGTCATTTGGCAGCCGCACTTCCACTCCAGATTTACCATTGAACCTCATGGGGATGGCGACCTGCGAGGGACAAGATCCAGGGTGTTAGCTGTTCCAGATGAGGAAGGTGAGGGTGCTCAAGGTGGTGGCTTGTGAGTAGCTGCTCCCAAGTTATTATGATAGGGAGCAAAGGAGTGTGGATGCCTCCTAGGCCTGGAGTCTACACTCAGCTGCATGGGGAATAAAGCATTTGTGTTCTTCCTGCCTCAGCCGAGGGGCTTTGGGAAGCGCGTTTAGTCCTCTGTGCCAGCAACAGTAATCATCATAATAAATTATTACTATTATTGTCACTATGATGGCTATAATATTCATTTGTATTAACCCTACTGTTAAAATATTTCTATCATAATAATAATATATTAATATACAGAATAATATGGGCTTTAGATAATATATTATTATAATATAGGGTATTGTATTTATAGGGTTATAATACATACTAATAGGGTTAATATAATATTAAAATCCTATTATTAATATTATTATATATTATAGTATAATATAAAACTATATTATATGCAAAATATTATTAATAAGGTTATGATATTAATATTATATTAGCCTTACTAATAGGTATTATAGCCCTATTAATATATAAGATGAATATTATATAAATATAATAATTATTATTACTATTCCAAGCCTAGAAGGTTTTTGTGCAAATGAGCTAACATATATGGAAGCACTTAGCATGATACCTGGCATACAGTAGATGTACAATACATCAAAAATATTTTTTTTAAAACAGAACTCTTTAAGGAATCTTTTGCCATTAACATATTACCTGTTATATCTGCATTTATTACAGGCATTCAGTCCTTAAAAATATGTGCATCAGGGTTCTCTAGAATATGTGTCTTAAACTTAGGGTGAAGGACTATTTTTTTCCCTCGACTCTTCCCTGGATCAATACTTTTATAAAATATATGAGAAATTAAATTACTAAAAAATGAAATAAAGGAGGTATGCAAAATACACATCCACTGATCCCATGCTTGGATGTTGAAGCAATTCAAATTATTGAAAGTTTCTAAACATTTACTCTCAATTTTGTACTTATATATAACGGAGCAATAATTCAAGTTCTCTGACTAGCTCT
This sequence comes from Phocoena phocoena, assembly GCF_963924675.1. NCBI lineage: Eukaryota > Metazoa > Chordata > Mammalia > Artiodactyla > Phocoenidae > Phocoena > Phocoena phocoena. The sequence goes on from NC_089231.1 coordinate 50,264,859, forward strand.
GGTCTTTGGACCCCCTTGGGTAGCTCTGCATTAAAAACACAGAAAATAAATATTCTCTAACGATCTAAAGAATAACTCTAGGAATGATACTTACACCAGCTCTACATTTTATCTCCCAAGCATTTAAGTACTTATGGAGGACCTTGTATATGCAAGGCATCAGGCAGGGGGGCTTAGTGATGCATGAGCTGTAGTCTCTCCAAGGTGCCCACGACCGATGGAGCTCCCCTCCCCTACACTCACAGGCTCATTTTATGCCCTTCTCTTCTACTAGCCCTCTACCCTCCATATACCCCACACATCCTGAGTCTACCCATGCCCTTCTCCCTTTTGTCACCTGGAAAACTACTCATTAAAAAATTTTTTTAATTAAGAAAACATTTTATGGACAAGCCTCTTAGACAGCCTCATCCACCAGAGGGCAGACAGCAGAAGCAAGAAGAACTACAATCCTGCAGCCTGTGGAGCAAAAACCACATTCACAGAAAGATAGACAAGATGAAAAGGCAGAGGGCTATATACCAGATGAAGGAACAAGATAAAACTCCAGAATAACAACTAAATGAAGTGGAGACAGGCAACCTTCCAGAAAAAGAATTCAGAATAATGACAGTGAAGATGATCCAGGACCTCGGAAAAACAATGCAGGCAAAGATCGAGAAGATGCAAGAAATGTTTAACAAAGACCTGGAAGAATTAAAGAATAAATACCTAGAAGAATTAAAGAACAAACAAACAGAGATGAACAATCCAATAACTTAAATGAAAAATACACTAGAAGGAATCAATAGCAGAATAACTGAGGCAGAAGAACGGATAAGTGACCTGGAAGACAGAATGGTGAAATTCACTGCCACGGAACAGAATAAAGAAAAAAGAATAAAAAGAAATGAAGACAGCCTAAGAGACTTCTGGGACAACATTAAATGCAACAACATTTGCATTATAGGGGTCCCAGAAGGAGAAGAGAGAGAGAAAGGACCCAAGAAAATATTTGAAGAGATTATAATTGAAAACTTCCCTAACATGGGCAAGGGAATAGCCACCCAAGTCCAGGACGTGCAGAGAGTCCCATGCAGGATAAACCCAAGGAGAAACATGCTGAGACATATAATAATCAAACTGACAAAAATTAAAGAGAAAGAAAAATTATTGAAAGCAACAAGGGAAAAATGACAAATAACATACAAGGGAATTCCCATAAGCTTAACAGCTGACTTCTCAGCAGAAACTCTACAAGCCAGAAGGGAGTGGCATGATATATTTAAAGTGATGAAAGGGAAGAACCTACAACCAAGATTACTCTACCCAGCAAGGATCTCATTCAGATTCGACAGAGAAATCAAAAGCTTTACAGACAAGCAAAAGCTAAGAGAATTCAGCACCAGCACCACCAAACCAGCTCTACAACAAATGTTAAAGGAACTTCTCTAAGTGGGAAACACAAGAGAAGAAAAGGACCTACAAAAACAAACCCATAACAACTAAGAAAATGGTAATAGGAACATACATATCAATAATTACCTTAAACGTAAATCGATTAAATGCTCCAACCAAAAGACACAGGCTCGCTGAATGGATACAAAGACAAGACCCATATATATGCTGTCTACAAGAGACCCACTTCAGACCTAAGGACAAATACAGACTGAAAGTGAGGGGATGGAAAAAGATATTCCATGCAAATGGAAATCAAAAGAAAGCTGGAGGAGCAAGTCTCCTATCAGACAAAACAGACTTTAAAATAAAGAATGTTATAAGAGACAAGGAAGGACACTACATAATGATCAAGGGACCAATCCAAGAAGAAGATATAACAATTATGAATATATATGCACCCAATATAGGAGCACCTCAATACATAAGACAACTGCTAAGAGCTCTAAAAGAGGAAATTGACAGTAACAGAATAATAGTCGGGGACTTTAACATCTCATTACACCAATGGACAGATCATCCAAACAGAAAATTAATAAGGAAACAAAAGCTTTAAATGATAAAACAGACCAGATAGATTTAATTGATATTTATAGGACATTCCATCCAAAAACGGCAGATTACACTTTCTTCTCAAGTGAGCATGAAACGTTCTCCAGGATAGTTCACATCTTGGGTCACAAATCAAGCCTCAGTAAATTTAAGAAAATTGAAATCATATCAAGCATCTTTTCTGACCACAACGCTATGAGATTAGAAATCAATTACAGGGAAAAAAATGTAAAAAACACAAACACATGGAGGCTAAACAATACATTACTAAATAACCAAGAGATCACTGAGGAAATCAAAGAGGGAATCAGAAAGTACCTAGAGACAAATTACAACGAAAAGACAATGATCCAAAGCCTATGGGATGCAGCAAAAGCAGTTCTAAGACGGAAGTTTACAGCAATACAAGCCTACCTCAAGAAACAAGAAAAATCTCAAATAAACAATCTAACCTTACACCTAAAGGAACTAGGGAAAGAAGAACAAACAAAACCTAAAGTTAGTAGAAGGAAGGAAATCATAAAGACCAGAGCAGAAATAAATGAAACAGAAACAAAGAAAACAATAGCAAAGATCAATAAAACTAAAAGCTGGTTCTTTGAGAAGATAAACAAAATTGATAAACCATGAGCCAGACTCATCAAGAAAAAGAGGGAGAGGACTCAAGTCAATAAAATTAGAAATGAAAAGGAGAAGTTACAGCAGAAATACAAAGCACCCTAAGAGACTACTACAAGCAACTCTATGCCAATAAAATGGACAACCTGGAAGAAATGGACAAATTCTTAGAAAGGTATAACCTTCCAAGACTGAACCAGGAAGAAATAGAAAATATGAACAGACCAATCACAAGCACTGAAATTGAAACTGTCTTTAAAAATATTCCAACAAACAAAAGTCCAGGAACAGATGGCTTCACAGGTGAATTCTATCAAACATATAGAGAAGAGATAACACCCATTCTTCTCAAACTCTTCCAAAAAATTGCAGAGGAAGGAACACTCCCAAACTCATTCTATGAGGCCACCATCACCCTGATACCAAAACCAGACAAAGACACTACAAAAAAAAGAAAATTACAGACCAATAGCACTCATGAACATAGATGCAAAACTTCTCAACAAAATACCAGCAAACAGAATCCAGCAACACATTAAAAGGATCATACACCATGATCAAGTGGGATTTATCCCAGGGATGCAAGGATTCTTCAGTATACACAAATCAATCAATGTGATACACCATATTAACAAATAAAAACCACATGATCATCTCAATAGATGCAGAAAAGCTTTTGACAAAATTCAACACCCATTTATGATAAAAACTCTCCAGGAAGTGGGCACAAAGGGAACCTACCTCAACATAATAAAGGCCATATAAAACAAACCCACAGCAAACATCATTCTCAATGGTGAAAAACTGAGAGCATTTCCTCTAAGTTCAGGAGCAAGACAAGGATGTCCCCCCTCACCACTATTATTCAACATAGTTTTGGAAGTCCTAGCCATGGCAATCAGAGAAGAAAAATAAAAGGAATACAAATTGTAAAAGAAGAAGTAAAACTGTCACTGTTTGCAGATGACATGATACTATACATACAGAATCGTAAAGATGCCACCAGAAAACTACTAGAGTTAATCAATGAATTTGGTAAAGTTGCAGGATACAAAATTAATGCACAGAAATCTCTTGCATTCCTATACACTAATGATGAAAAATCTGAATGAGAAATTAAGGAAACACTCCCATTTACCACTGCAAAAAAGGAATAAAATACCTAGGAATAAACCTACCTAGGGAAACAAAAGACCTGTATGCAGAAAACTATAAGACACTGATGAAAGAAATTAAAGATGATACCAACAGATGGAGAGATATACCATATTCTTGGATTGGAAGAATCAATATTGTGAAAATGACTATACTACCCAAAACAATCTACATATTCAATGCAATACCTATCAAATTACCAATGGCATTTTTTATAGAACTAGAACAAAAAATCTTAAAATTTGTATGGAGACACAAAAGACCCCAAATAGCCAAAGCAGTCTTGAGGGAAAAAAATGGAGCTGGAGGATTCAGACTCCTTGACTTCAGACGATACTACAAACCTACTGTAATCAAGACAGTATGGTACTGGCACAAAAAACAGAAACGTAGATCAATGGAACAGGATAGAAATCCCAGAGATAAACCCATGCACCTATGGTCAACTAATCTATGACAAAGGAGGCAAGGATATACAATGGAGAAAAGACAGTCTGTTCAATAAGTGGTGCTGGGAAAACTAGACAGCTACATGTAAAAGAATTAGAACACTCCCTAACACCATACACAAAAATAAACTCAAAATGGATTAGGGACCTAAATATAAGACTGGACACTATAAAACTCTTAGAGGAAAATGTAGGAAGGACACTCTTTGACATAAATCACAGCAAGATCTTTTTTGATCTACTTCCTAGAGTAATGGAAATAAAAACAAAAATAAACAAATGGGACCTAATGAAACTTAAAAGCTTTTGCACAGCAAAGGAAATCATAAACAAGACATAAAGACAACCCTCAGAATGGGAGAAAATATTTGTAAACGAATCAATGGGCAAAGGATTAATCTCCAAAATATATAAACAGCCATGCAGCTCAATATTACAAAAACAAACAACCCAATCAAAAAATGGACAGAAGATCTAAACAGACATTTCTCCAAAGAAGCCATACAGATGGCCAAGAAGCACTTGAAAAGCTGCTCAACATCACTAATTATTAGAGAAATGCAAATCAAAACTACAATGAGGTATCACCTCACACCAGTTAGAATGGGCATCATCAGAAAATCTACAAATAACAAATGCTGGAGAGGGTGTGGAGAAAAGGGAACCCTCTTGCACTGCTGGTGGGAATGTAAATTGATACAGCCACTATGGAGAACAGTATGGAGGTTCCTTAGAAAACTAAAAATAGAATTACCATATGACCCAGCAATCCCACTACTGGGCATATACCCAGAGGAAACCATAATTCAAAAAGACACATGCACCCCAATGTTCACTGCAGCACTATTTACAATGGCCAGGTCATGGAAGGAACCTAAATGCCCATCGACAGACAAATGGATAAAGAAGTTGTGGTACATATATACAATGGAATATTACTCAGCCATGAAAAGGAATGAAATTGGGTTATTTGTAGAGATGTGGCTGGATCTAGAGACTGTCATACAGAGTAAAGTAAGTCAGAAAGAGAAAAACAAATATCGTATATTAATGCATATATGTGCAACCTAGAAAAACGGTACAGATGAACCGGTTTGCAGGGCAGAAATAGAAACACAGATGTAGAGAACAAATGTATGGACACCAAGGGGAGAAAGTGGTGGGGGGAGGTGGGGGGGCTGATGAATTGGGAGATTAGGATTGACATATATATACTAATATGTATTAAATTGATAACTAATTAGAACCTGCTGTATAAAAAAATAAAATAAAATTCAAAACAAAACATTTTATGAACACAAAAAAAGAGACTACACCTGCATATGCACGACCTTCTTAAGAAATTAAGCATTACTGCTATGACTGAATCCCATCATGTATCCCACCCTGTTCCCAGTCTGCTCTCCCTTCTCAGAGGTCACCGCTACGCTGGATTTGGATTCCCATACCCAGCTTCTCACGTGTGTTTTAATATTTTTACTAAATATCATTTATCTATAAACTGTAACTAGTCTTATTTTCGTAAGTGACAGAGCAGAGATCAAAACAAGGTAGTCTGCCTCGGTTAACCAGTTCTAAGCCACTGTGCTATTTATACACTTCAAATTATGTTCAGTAAATTAGTGAACGAACATAGAAGGGCAAAAGCTAGAAACATGCTTTTTCATTTGCTTTTTATAAGATGTGTATAGCTATGAAGAGGGTAGTTTCTGCCAAACTGTGCCTTAGGCTCTTTGTTTTTCTGCTAAAAATTTTGTGTTGGGAGTCATTCTCTTTCCTAAAAGAAAAGGCAGCTTTTGAGGCTCAAAAGATGTAATATTGAGCCTGGAAATCAACCATGGTGCCTCCAGGGCAGTGATATTCTGACTTGGCTTTCCAACTCTCTATCTCCAAATATCTCATAGGGAGGTGGCTGAAAAATACAAGATATTTCATTTACATTATTTTAGGATAAAACAAATTGTGAGGGAGAAGCGTAAGGAATTCAAGTAAATAATGTCAGATTAAAATGAGAAAGGCTGATGGAATTTTCCAATGAAGGAAAATTGCTGTAATCTCCTATTCAGAACACTGCTCATGTTGGTAGGAACCATTCCTCCATCCTCAATAAAAGTGGATTCTACAACTTCCAAGTTAAAATGAGAAGGTAGGTCTTGTTCAGTATCATATCTGCACGTTCCAATCACAGAACCCTTACTCGAACTTGCAATAACACTTTACCAACTGGAGCCTGGAGGAGAATCCTGCTTCCTGTCTGCATGAGTCAGTGAGAAGGAAACTGCTCCAGGTCCTTGATGTACTAGACCATCTGAGGGATGAAGATGACGTGTACTTTTGAAGGATGACAGGAGGAAATGAACTTGCACATTGGGCGCAACCAAAGAATTATGGCAAGAAAGACAACCAGGGGACTTGGGCGCAGTGGTTGAGAATCTGCCTGCCAATGGAGGGGACACAGGTTCGATTCCTGGTCCAGGAAGGAAGATCTCACATGCTGCAGAGCAACTAAGCCCACAACTACGGAGCATGTGCTCTAGAGCCGGTGAGCCGCAACTACCGAGCCCACGCACCACAGCTACTGAAGCCTGCGCGCCTAGAGTCCATGCTCCGCTACGAGAGAAGCCACCACAATGAGAAGCTCACGCACCGCAACAAAGAGTGGCCCCCGCTCGCCTCAACTAGAGAAAGCTTGCGCACAGCAACAAAGACGCAACACAGCCAAAATATAAATAAAGACAACCAGTTCTTGAGTACATAGATACCTTTCCTTTCCTAATGAATGGAGTAACTTATCAAAGAATGAGCCTTGGTGCCTGGCAATGTGGGGACACACCCACCTTATTCGCAGCATCTCTGGCCTGCTGAATTAGCTCCCGTATGCGGTCCATGTTGTCAGAGATGTTGCCCAGTGGCAACAGCTGTTGGTTGATACTTTCAATCTTGCTCAAAAGATCAGGCAGTTTGTTGGTTAATTTCTTTACTGTTGGTGAGATTACAAAACAGACATTTATCACTGTGAGTTGAGAAAAGGTTAAATACAGATGTTCTCATTGATAGTACTTGTCAAGTGGTATGTCTGGGTCCCAAACGTTGGACAGGATGACTCAGAATCAGGTAATATAGTTTCTGTATTATAGAAATATATATTATACATATTTCTATATAAATATATCATGGATCTTATTCTGCAATCTAAATATCAAATTATCTTTCTTGACCACTATAAAAAAATAAATCTTTGCTTTTTGATCTTTAATATTAATAATAATTCAATTCCTCATGGTTCAGGGACCTATATCTCCACTCTATAAAAGGGAAAATCAATAGCAATGTTCATGGATTTTTTTCAAAAATCCTACTTGGTCCTTTTAACTAACAGAATAGCCATACTCTTTGAATGGATTATGTGAAGTTGTTTTTAATATTTTAATTTCTAAGATCAGACTTTACCGGGGAAAAATTAAAACTGACCAAAGCACATACTGATGGAGAAAATGGATAATATGTCCTGGGCAGAGAATGCCTGCTACCTGAATTATCTGCATCGGTGAGAGCCTTGTTGAAGTCTTCACTCCCGGTGCTCCCATAGGTATCCTTAATTCTTTCCACGTCTGTCTGAATGGGGTTGAGCCCATCTAGAACATCATTTGTGATGTCGTTGGCATTTCTGACCATGCTCTTTGCACTATTGATTATACCATCGATGTCATCTAATGCACACACAAACAGGGAGGGGTAAGTATCTAAAATGTTTGACAAAAGAAGCCAAGTCCAGTGGGTTAGGGAGCTGCTGACCTCTCTGTATCCCACGAAGATCATCGCGGATGGTCGTGAGATTGGTGTCTACCAGTCCTTTCTGAACGGTCATAATTTTCAGAGTTTGCTGCAGGTTGTTGAGAGCCGGACTGATTTCTAAAATAAAATAAAGCAGCAAGAGGCAATTACCCTAAAGATCTTGATCCTCCGTGGGTATTGGTGACCCCTGAAGTAGCCACGGTCTGCACAGCACTGAGCAGACCTGCATCTTAGCAGTCATCCCCGAGATGCCCACTGCATGCACCTAGACCCACAGGTCCTCCAGTTACAGAGGCCAGGAGCATATAGAGCCTGTGTTACCAGGCTCCTTGGAAATGCACATGAGGAAAGGGAGAGGCGTAATAACTCAGAGGGAGGCTTAACTTCCACTCTGCTCAGGGTGAAAGTCTCTGCTTAGCAAAGAAAAGGGATGTGTCTGTCTTGTTCGCTGCTGTGTCCCAGCACATAGTGCCATGTCTGGCACTCACTGGGGCTTAATATTAGTATGTATTTATGGAACAAACGACTGAATGAACAAATGAATGAATAATGCATAAGGGATGCCCCTTCAGTCAAAAGTACAGTAAAGGAGTGTTGTTAAGAGAGCCTCACTGAAGCAAACTCACACACACAGTAGGCATTGTTTCTGCTCATTTCCAAACAAATTTAAGGACATTTAGTGAAAGGAACAGAGTTCATAGACATTCCTAGCTGATAATATTGCCACTTTGGGGTCATGGAAAATGACCAGTGAATACTTTAAGATCAAGTTGACGATATATGGCTTAAACTGTGATTCCAGGACTGGTTTAAATAACAATGTAGTTAGTATCCTAATCCTTTTGTTTTTAAGTTCATATGCATGCATGCATGCATTCATGCATTCATTCATTCATTAATTGGCTGCATTGGGACTTTGTTGCTGCGTGCCGGCTTTCTCTAGTTGCAGCGAGGGAGGCTACTCTTCGTTGCGGTGAGCGGTCTTCTCACTGCAGTGGCTTCTCTTGTTGTGAAGCACGGGCTCTAGGCACGCAGGCTTCAGTAGTTGTGGCATGCGGGCTCAGTAGTTGTGGCTCATGGGCTCTAGAGCACAGGCTCAGTAGTTGTGGCACACGGGCTTAGTTGCTCCGCAGCATGTGTGATCTTCCCGGACCAGGGCTCAAACCCACGTCCCCTGCATTGGCAGGCAGATTCTCAACCACTGGGCCGCCAGGCAAGTCCTGTATCCTAATCCTTTTAAAAACACATATCTTCACCTCTTAGCTCAACTTTTATAAAGAGAGCAGACGTCATACCAGGAAATTTTAATTTTTGAAATTTGCTAGGCAAATGACTATTGTTTTGTATTTTCTTTTTCCTGTTTTCACATTTATTTTTCATTTTCATTTTTAAAAATGAAAAAAGATAAATAAATAAATATATTTATTTACTGGTAGAAGGCATCTAACTGCTTTGAAAGGATTAAGAAGGTAAGTGAGGGCTATGAGCTTGGATGGCTGCTCAGCTATGAATGACCACAGGAGACCAGAGAAAATCAAGACACAGCATTTTCTGAACACAGGAATTTGGTGAGATCGAGACGGTTTAATTATTTTTTTAAAAAATCAAATTAAATAAGTAGAAAAAGTTCAAAGACAAAAATTTAAAAATCTTCATGCTCCATAGTGGTAGTGATTTTTGGTACTTTCAGTTGCTAAGATTTTAGGGCTTAAGAAATTTTGAAGCAGTTGCTCTAATGACCTGAAGCTAATTACCTGGGCCTTAAGTAAGAAAGCAGCACCGTACATACCTCAATGCTATGTGGGTCCACACGGGATTAAACTAAGAATCCCCTCCCCCAAACCCAAGGCCAGGCTGAAACAGGCCTATCAGCCTCAAGATTTACTTAGATTTATGAGGTTCTAGTTAATTTGGTGTATGTTAGAACATTGGGTAGACACATCCCAGCTATGAGTTTCCAAAGTATCATTTGCATGGACACTGAGATTCAAGAAGTGCGTTTGCTTCTAGGGCTGCCTCTCCTGGTCTCATAGGTTGTTTCCAAGTCTTTGACTATCCCAGCCTCCACCCTAACCCTCAGTACCTTGCTGTAGCTTCTTCTGGGTTATCTTGGCTTCATTTAACAGTTTATCGCTGTTGGAACTCAGGGTTTTAGCTTTTCTTGGAACATCTTCCTTTATCACTGTCTGAAAGCAAAGTGTTTATCAGCTTTAAATGTGATACACCTTAGGAAATATAGTGTAAGAGTTTTCATCCTACCCCAAAGCCCTTATCTTTAATCTTCAAAGAATGAGGTTAGAAGGTAAGGAGGAGGTTTAAAAAGACTGTTCCTTAAAAGATACAGTCAGGGCTCTAAGAAGACGTCTGTGGCTTAGGGAGGCGGACCCATCTCTGCTGATATAATGACAAATTGTGTGACACCTTCTCATTTTCTCACTGTCGCTTGTACAATACCCTCTGCAATAATGGAGGACAGAGTTAAAATGTTTTTAGGCTTTTAATCTTCGGGAGATAAAAATCTTCAACCTTCTGAGGTCTGTCCCCTAATTCTCTCATAATTAATAATTTGTTCTTTATTTTTAGACATAGGAATATTATATGATGCATGTAAGATACCACAGGACTCCACAGACATGCCCAGGTGTAAGACAAATGACAGGAAATAAATGGTTATAAAATTGTGTACAAAAATTTCTCTTCTTCGGTAAATGTTAATGCTCAACACTCAGTCACAGCATAAAAACATACCTGGTAAGAAGCAGGGTATAATACTTTCATGGTTCAAAATCAATAATCAGTGTGATTTCTATCTGGTTTTACAAATGATTTTTAAAAGTGGGCTACATTTATCAAACAGCCAAGTATATACAGAAATGACTTATATCTAGAGCAAGTTCGAGTCTATTCTATATAACAAATTCTGGTCTAAAATAATGCTTTTTTCTATTCTTTGGTGCATGCAGAAAGAAGATAGGAAAATGAGTCGTCTCCAGAGTGCCTGGAGAGAAGGTACCAGTGCAGGTGCTCACCTGGAGGGCAGCCTCAGACGCGCTGGTGGCCTTGTCCGCTGCGTCCTCGGCTGCTTTGATGGCATTGAGGATGTTCTCATAGGCGGTGGCAGCGTCCACGGCACAGCGTACCAGCTCATCCCCACTGGTGTTCCTCTTGATCCTAGAAAATGGCACAGGAGAGGGCTCCAGCGGCCCCCCTGCCTGCAGCTGAGCCCCCTAACCTCCCGATTCATTTGACAGATGGAGACTTGGGGCTGCAAGCTCTGCAGCTCTGTCCCAAAGATGCAGCTGGGAATCAGGCCCCTGCGGCTGGTCGGGTTCGGACCTGGGCCCTGGGTGCCGCCCTCCACCCTGGTCTGGAGACCCCACTCCCCCTGAGAGGCCTTCCCACCAGGCTCCAGCGGCCCCTGCAGTTAGACCCGTCAGGTCAGCCACTCACTCCTCCAGCTGCCTTGCCAGCTCCTGTAAAGACTGCGCATGCTTCTCTGCCTCCCCCACCAGGGATGCTTTACTGGACGATTTGGAAAGTTCTCTCACTTTGTCACTTAGTTCGTGTCTTGCTTCATTTAAGGTGACAGCTAGTTTTTCATATTCCTATATTTTCCAAGTAAACAAGAGGTAGTGTCAACTTAAGCAAAGCACGTATATGCCATTTTCTTGACCTCTGTCGTAAATGACGTTTCCAGGAAGCAACAATGAGAAACTGTTTTCCGAGCCCGCTCAGCACACCAATTATTCCTTGGTTACTTGAGATACTGACACTGATAACATTCTCCCAAGTTTTACCACCACTTTGAACATTTTCCATATGGTGGGTACCCGCTTTGATAGATTTTATAAAAGCTCATTATTATCATTAGTGTATAGTTGTACTAAACCAAAATACCTTTTTTCTGATTTAGAAATAGCGATAATAAAAGATATTTTCAAAATGACCAATGGGCTGCTAAGAAATGTTGTCCATCTTTTGCCAGTCCTAAATGTCTTCTGTTAATAATGTATGCCTGATATTTTATTTTATTTTTTAATTGTTTTTCAGCTTTACTGAGGTATAATTGACATACGATTGTAAGGTATTTAAAGTGCACGAAGTGATGATTTGACATACGCATACATTGTGAAAGGATTCCCCCACTGAGTTAACACATCAATCAGCTCATATTTTATCCTCTTAACTTTTTTGGGAGTGGCGGTGAGAACATTTAAATTCTCTTTTAGCGAATTTCAATTATACAATATAGTGTTATTAACTAGAGTCATATTGCTTTACATTAGATCCTCAGACCTTATTCATCTTAGAGATGAAAATGAGATTTTAAAAATAGCACCACATTTTTTTTTGTTATTACAAAAGCAACATTCACTCACTGCAGGCAAATTAGATAATAGAGATAGATACAGAGAAGATACATCATTCACCCCTCCCCCAAGGGACAACCACTCTTAACCATCTGGTATATTTTCTTCCACCTAAAAGACATATATTGGAGAAAAAATTGGTTAGCCGATCTCATAGTTTCCTCGAAACATAATTTAAATGCTTTTTGATTTTCCAGAGAACAAGTTTTGCCTCTACCTCATGGCTTTTACTCATCAGCTCTAAGGCAACATTCGTTTGCAGTAAGGAAGAGTCTGCAGTGGCTAGATGCTTGGTGAAGTCACTCTGGAGGGAATTCATTTCTTTAACTTGTCTCTGGAGAGAATAAAAAGAATGTCTGTGAGCTTCATGATATATCGTCAGAAGGCACAGGCATATTTGTTGGACAACAGCATAGAAGTAGTTTCAGAGTCAGAATGTCTGCTTGCACTTAAAGGTCATCTAGGAAACTCCAAAGCCATGAGACATCAGCTCAATTTGTTGTGTAGGTGTGTTGTCATAGTTTCCACAGACAACATGCCAATGAAACAATCGCTGTCACATTGGAGAAGGTTTCTACACTGGGCTCAACCAGGCCCATGAGGTGGATATATAATTAAGCTCTGGCTAGTGGATCAGAACGAGGGATTTTAACTAAGGGAATCAGCACCAACCATCAGCACACTCTACATGCCGGTCCCAGCGAAGATGTTGGGACACTTCAATAAGGAAACACACAGGACTTTAGGATGCCAGGGTGGAGGCTGCCCGAGTTCAGGGACCCGTAAAATTGGACCCTGCTCCCTTCCCCTTGGCAAAGTCAGTGACTTCCAACAGAGGTGTTACTACCTGAAGAGGCTTTGGGAGCTAACCCTATTACCATCAGTGAAGATGTTAGTCATTGTCTTTTACGAAATTCTTGCGTTTTTCTTTTTTTTTGGGGGGGTGTTCAGTCCTATGTTATTCCACTTTGATCTTACTGTCATTTCATAGCCCCTCACACTTTTGCTGTTGTTTTAGCCTACAGTGTCCACCATTGACATACACACTATAGAATTCGAGCTTTAACTCCTCATTGAAACTCCTGCATGTGGCCTGTATTTTGACTTATTTCCTATAAAGCAAGTAATGGCTTAAAATGCCTTTGCTGGTGATTCTGATAATGATGTTTACATATATGACACAAAAAGTCAGTTATTTAGAGCATACATTGTACACTTTGAATTAATTATAACAATATTAATTTCTCACCTATTTGGCAACATTATTGGTCCAGCACTCTATCAGCCAGGGGTGGGGGTGAAGCGATTTGCTCTGCTTTCTCTGTGGTTTAAGTTCAGAAACTTTTCTGGCCGCTGAGGAGTAGCAACTACTTTGATTTTGCATTTAATGCCTCGCGCCTATTTGATTAGGGCTTCCTGTACAGACAGCTGCCTGGCTCTGCCACTTTATTAACGATAAAGATTCCTGTTCCCTCATGCTTGTCATTAACCAAACCGTGCAGATTCTGCCCGTGACCTCACCTTGATGGATTCCAAAGCCCTCTCGTTTTCTCGGTTGAGGCCGGTGGCCTGCTTTGCTTGGGCACTGGCCTCCTGTAGAGCGGCACGGAGGTCACCGAGTTTGGCTTCGTAGTCATTTAAAGAATCTCGTATATTCTTCACAAGCCCACTGTTCTCCACCTGGTGGTTTTCCAGCCAGCTCCTTATCCGAGTCAGCACTGTAATACATCACCTTTCTGTTTCCCACTTGAAAGATGAGTGCACTGGAAAGCTAACTTATAAACGCTACAGGAGGAGAACTGCGTTTCTACTCACTTCATGGTTTTCCTTGAACTTGCAAGGGAACAGGAAAGGAAACTAGCATTTATGTCGTGTTATACACACACTGTCTCATTTAACTTATAAAGACTACAGGAGGAGAACAGTTTCTACTCACTTCATGGTTTTCCTTGAACTTGCAAGGGAACAGGAAAGGAAACTAGCATTCGTGTCGTGTTATACACACACTGTCTCATTTAACTTATAAAGACTACAGGAGGAGAATTGAGTTTCTACTCACTTCATGGTTTTCCTTGAACTTGCAAGGGAACAGGAAAGGAAACTAGCATTTGTGTCGTGTTATACACACACTGTCTCATTTAACTTTCGTGACAACCACATGAAAACAGTAATTATCAACCTCCTGTTTCAGATAGGAAAATGGATGGCCTGAGAAATTGGGTGACAAGGTTTTAGCCTTGGGACTTGAACTTGACCTGCAGAGCACGAAGCACATGCTCTTTCTACTACTAACACTGTCTCCTTGCAGCTAAAAGCCAAGGCTAATATTACATTTAAACAATACAAATGCTAAAAGAGAACTGCTACTACCTGTAACCACTGATACATCATTTTACTAGAGAATAAAGGTCAGTATTTGGAAAAATATACACCAAATTATTATTTCTTACAGTTTTGAGCTAATGAGGCTTTTTCCCTAACCCAAACCTTTAGATATATTCAGTTAATTTCTAGTATATTCATTTTTGGAGGTAACAGTAGTGCTAATATCGATGTATGATTCAAAAGCTCAATGGTGATATGGTGACCATTAAAAATGATATGAGAGAGCTGAGTGGAGATGAATGAAAGAAGAATGAAAATGCAGTTAAAAAGGAACAAGAGGTATCAGTGTCTAATATCTAAGAAGAAACTTTTTTTTTTGCATGATGGTAAGATATTCTATTCTATGGATAAAGAAGATGTGGTACATATGTACAATGGAATATTACTCAGCCTTTAAAAAGAATGAAATAATGCCATTTGAAGCAATATGGATGGACCTAGAAATTATCATACTAAGCGAAGTAAGCCAAACAAAGACAAAAACCATACGATATCACTTATATGTGGAATCTAAAATATGACACAAATGAACATATCTATGAAAGAGAAACAGACTCACAGACATAGAGGAGACTTGTGATTGCCAAGGAGTGGGGAGGGAGGGAAGGATTGAGAGTCTGGGATTGGTAGATGTAAACTCTTATACATAGGATGGATAAACAACAAGCTTCTACTGTAGAGTACAGGTAACTATATTCAATATCCTGTGATAAACCATAACGGAAAATAACGTGAAAAAGAATGTATATATATATATAACTGAAATCACTTTGCTGTACAGCAGAAATTAACACAACACTGTAAATCAACTATACTTCAATAAATTAAAAAAAAAGTGTTGTTCTGTCCTACGGCTTCTCAGTAATCTGAAGGGGCTACCTACTTTCACCACATGATCCTCTACCAGTAATATACGCTGAAAGGACGAGCCCCTCCACCTGGCACCGGTGACTAGATATTGCACTCTGCACACCGTATTTCAAACCAATTAGAACGGATTGTATGCAAGAATTTGGGAGGGTCCTTACGAAGCTGAGCCTCTCTTTTTTCAGCTTCTGCTTCCCTCAGGTTCTTCCCAAAGTTGCGGTTCCTCAGTTCCCTCAACATGCGCTCCGCTTCAGCCAGCTTTCTGGAAAAATCGTCCAAAGGCAAGTTGTTTCCTTCTCCTTCTTCTGTCCCAGAGATCTGCTTCACAAGAACTGGAAAAACATCAAGCAGTTTATTGAACTGGGAATTCTGGACTCCAGCAGACTACGAAAAAAAAAAAGGCCGAGATTTTTATGGAGGGTTCATATTGGTTTTTTAGTATCACTACAGGTTCTTTTTCATAATGTTGAACTTTTTCTTTGTACAACAAAGGCTACAAAGTAATATAAAAGATGTTTAATTGGGCTGAGTAACTCTTCTTACCGTGCACATTCTGGATGACATTTTTAATCTTTGTGTCCAGCTCTTTGGCGCCTTGGGTTGTCCGATCAACATTGCTATATAATGTTTGAGCTTTTCTGGAATTTATTTGAACCTATATGAAAAACAAATTGATGAGCAAAAAGTAAGTTGATGGGAGGAAAAAACTAACAGTATTCTGAAAGCAAAAAAAAAAAAAGTTAAGGTTATTGACCTAACACATTACCTTTTCCTGCAAAGTTTCAAATTCACGATTCAAGTTACTCAGTTCTTTTTCCAGGCCATCCAGTTTTGATTTATGATTTGAAATGGTGGAACTGTAGCTGAGCAACTGGCTCTGAAAGTAACATACAAATTTAATCTCACTTTAGAGTAGAAATTTGGAGGGAAGTCTTACCAAGTTGGTAAACCTGGTGATGATATGAAAAGATTCATTTAGCAAGACCAATGCTGATCCTTAGGAAAAAAAATACGGTTCTTTGAAATAGGCCACATGAAGAATAAATTTCTGATGTAAGTTGCGATATGGCTCTAAAATAAAGTAGTAAAATTTAAAAACATGAAGAGACAAGAGATACTTTATTTGAATTAACGATCTAACCTTATAGAAATGAGGGTGATGCCACTTACTTGATGTATTAAGGTTTAGATTCTATTATAAAGAATTGTTCAGTTATTTTTAACCTATATGTTACCTGATAATACTAAAAAGAAGTGCCTATGGCTACTCTATTCAAGGACTCATTAGATTCAAAGAATTATAGAGCAGGAGAGAAATTTGTGGCTCATTTAATTGAATACCCTTATTCAATATGAAAAAAAAAATGAGAAAACAGAAGCCCAAAGAAGTTGGGTGACCCATCCATGCCACAGCAGTACAGGTGATTACTGATTGCTTCAGGACTCAAATCCTGGTCCCCTGTCCTTTTTGGGGAACTCAACAGCCTCATTACTTTTAGAGGGTGACATTGCCTCATATAATACCTAGAGTAGTAAATATTTTCAATTTTGGGGAAAAAATATGTTAATACCTTGAGAATTTTTACAAGAAAAAGCAAAATTATTATCTCTATTTGCACACAAGAACCAGCGTTGGGTAAAAGAGCACAGGCTTTCCAGCTCAGGTCCACACCCTAGGTTCACCACTTAATAGATAAGCTCACTGGACTTTATCTCCTTCATCTGTATATTGGTGATTATAATACTAAGCTGCTGGGTTGTTTTCAGTGGTAAGTGGGCTAATGCATTATAAAATGCCACATACATACGACCGTCGAAAAAATTAGCTTTCTCATACATATTCCTACTGAATTTTCATAGTGTTTGTGTGATACTGCAAGAAGATAGTTCTATTTTAATTTTGTTGTAGGCAAATAAGGCACATCATTCTAAAGAGTGTTAGTAGAAGTATAAGAAGTAAGAAGTACAATGGGTAAAGCATGGTCTTTAGAATTTCACCTTGTGTATGAATAATGGTTGACAATCAATCACCCTACTTTCAAAACCCTCACCAATCCCAGACATCAGAGGTTACAGAGAACAAAATTACCTGTTGGATCTTTTTTACACTTTTCTCAAGTTCATACAAATCTATAAAAACAGACTGACATTTTCCTGAGTAGATATTCTTTTATTTTGTCAAAAAAAAGGTTACAACTTTCTGTGACTTTCTACATTCACAGAGCAGGTTGACACATGTAGATTTTACTAATTCTGTTTTATTATAATCTGCACTAGGGGACAAACTGGAATTTGTGCAACAATGCCCTGACTGTTTCAGATGTTTTATTTTTAATTTTTGCAGACAGGAAGACAAAAGTCATTCTTACCTTTGCTCCCCTTTCTGTAATGCATCTTTTAATTTTCAGCCTGCTTTTAAGTATGTCAACTTATTTTTGTTTTTAAAGCAATTAATTAATGGTGGGCTTTAGTAAGACTTTTATTCTGTATCCTGCTTGGAATTCACAGGACTTCTTAGAGCTGTGAGTTAATAGTTTTGCCTCAAAATTGGAACATTTTCTACCGTTAAATGCACAAATATTTTTCTGCCCCTTACTCACTTCATTTTTCTTCAGTGACAACAATTACATATAGGTTTGGTGACTCGATGTTGTCCCACAGGTCAATGAGGCTCTTTCTGTTTTTGTTCGTTTGATTTTTTAAAAGCTTTACTGAGGTATAACTGACATACCACAAAAGGCACGTGTTTAAAGTACACAATTTGATATGCTTTGACACAGGACCCATGAAATTGTCTCCACAATTAAGATAAGAAACATTTCCTCGTGCCCCTTGTAACCCCTCCCCCCGATTCTCCCTGACACTTCCTTCCCCATCACCAGGAACACACACTATTAGATTACTTTTCGTTTTCTAGAACTGTGCACAACTTATGATTGTCACACATAAACACGCACACACTCATTAGGATATGAACTTTCCTTGGTCTGGCTTCTTTCAGTCAGAGTACTTATTCTGAGATTCACCCATGCATCAGTAGTTCATTACAATTTATTGCAAACTAGTATTCTACTTTGTAGATGTACAGTCATTTATTTATGCCTTCACCTGCTGACAGACTTTTGGGATGTTTCTGATTTTTGCAAATAAAGCTGCCAAAAAAAAAAAGGAATTTCACCTTGGCTTGAATTCTTCTGGAACCACCACATACTAGCTGTGTGACTGAAGGCAAGTTACTTAGCTTTTCCAGGCCTGTTAAATAAAAATAACACTATTTTCCTCATAGGATGTTGTGAGACGTAAGGAAAGCACTTAGCACAGAGCCTGGCACATAGGATGGATACCAAAATGTTGGTTTCCTTCCCTTCATTGAAAAAATGCAGGGTTGTACTGATGACATCAAAGTAACCCAAGTGGCTTTTATTTTTCTCTGAAAACATAAAGACTTCCCCCCCCCCCTCCATGTTAAGCCTGCAAACCATGCTCTAAAATTACCCTAATGGGATGGAAAAGAACCAGTTTTCTAGCATTAGTTTTTGCTGTATGTACTCAACCATAGCCACTAATAGTTTACAATCAGCCCTCATTCCAAAAGCACTTATTAAAGTTTCCCCAAACCCTCTTTCACTATGTTAGCTTAGGGTTTATCTCATCTACTGATTTCTTTTACTTTGAGTATATTTTTTTCATTTCCATGAGTTTTACTTAGATCTTTTCATATTTACCTCTTCTTGTTTGGTTTCTGGTGTTTAAAATTTTTTTCTAATTTCTTGTTCCTTCTACTGGATGTTATTCTCTTTTTTTTGTCTGGTACATGGGCCTCTCACTGTTGTGGCCTCTCCCGTTGCAGAGCACAGGCTCCAGACACGCAGGCTCAGCGGCCATGGCTCACGGGCCCAGCCACTCCGCGGCATGTGGGATCTTCCCGGACCGGGACACGAACCCGTGTCCCCTGCATCGGCAGGCGGACTCTCAACCACTGCACCACCAGGGAAGCCCTGGATGTTATTCTTTAAAGTAATTTTCAGATTGTCCTATGATTTTCATTTTCTCTGAAGGGAACTCATCACTTGACTGTTGCCTCTGCTGCATGTCTTTCTTATTATCTGTCTGTTACAGTGTTTGCAGGCTCCTTCCAAGAGGGAGATTTCTTCTTCTCCCTGCACTCTCTGTGCCCTGTCCAGTGATCTTATGGTCATCATTACTCCAACCCCAGACCCCCCAGTCCAGGACCAGGTGTTATAGTGACAGCTTAGGACTTGCACATTATGGTGGTAGTGAGAATGTCACATTTCAGCACAGATCCTGGTTTGTGAGTCTTGTCCACATCCTGGCTGCAAGGTTGTCCTTTCTTAGGTTCTCATACAGCCATTGTCCGACAATGGGAATTGCAAAGTTTTGAGGTTGCTTTTTCAGCCTCCATTTATAGGCAGAAGAGCCCCCGTTTCCCCCCAGGGAGCCTGACTCTGGCCCGTGGGGCACTTTCGGCTCTAGTACTTCTTAGGATACCCTCTTGACCACCTTCTTTCCAACTGTACATAGTACATGTTCTGAGCTATGAAACAGACATCAGCACATTTAAGAGAACTGGAATCATAAAGTATGTTCTCTGACCCCAAAAGAGTTAAACTAGAAATCAATAACAGAGAGTTATCTGGAAAATCCCCAATTCAGAAATTAAACAATACAGTTCTAGTCACAAGAGGAATTAGAAAATTTTTCTTTTTTCTTTGGCCACGCTGCATGGCTTGTGGGATCTCAGTTTCCAGCCAGGGATTGAACCTAGGTCACAGCAGTGAAAGCCCAGAATCCTAACCGCTAGGCCACTAGGGAGCTCCCTAGAAAATCTTTTGAATTGAATGAAAATGAAAACACATTTTAAAATGTGTGGAATACAGCTAAAGCAGTGCTTAGGGGAAAACTTATAGCACTAAATGCTTATATTAAGAAAGGTTCTGGATCAGTAAATAAGCTTTTATCTTAAGAAACTAGAAAATGAATGGCAAACTAAACCCAAAGCAAGCAGAAGGAAGAAAAGATATGGATAAGAACAGAAGTCAATGAAATTGAAAACTGAAGAAAAGCAGAGAGAAATCAATGAAATAAAAAGATCAATAAAATTGATAAACCTCTAGCCAGAATAATCAAAAAAAGAGATAAGACACAAATGACCAATAACCAGAATGAATGAGAAAGCATCACTCAGATTTTGCAGATATTAAAAGGATAAGGAAAAATTATAAACAACTGTATTGCAATACATTTGGTAATTTAGACGAAATAGAAAAATTGTTTGAAAGGCACAAATTACTAAATATCACTCAAGAAGAAACAGATAAATCCTAATTGTCCCATATCTATTTTTTAACTGAACTTACAGTTTAATTTAAAAAAAAACTTTCAACAAAGAAAATCCCAGGCCCACATGGCTTCACTGGAAAATTCCATCAAACATTTAAAGAAGAATTAATAACAATTGTACTCAAATTTGTACGAGTCTTCCAAATGCAAAACAGTGAGCTAAAGTTATGAGAAAAATGAGCCCAGAAACATTCAGTGTGTAAGGAATGTTCACTTAGAAGTGTTAGCTTTGTGTGCTCACCGGTACTTTTCACCAGGAAAAATCTAATCTTCATTTAGATCAGAGGAAGGAGGACAGCCTCCCTGAGCCTGAAGTGGAGTCAAGTTCCCCCCTTTCTCACGTGAGGAGTATTCGTTCACACAGCATCTCTCTTCACCAAGTATCTGCTCTGGGTCAGGCATCATGCTAGACCCACAGAGTACTTACCCTCAGGTCCTTGGTCTGGGTCTCCAAGTGCCTCATCTGCTCCAGGGTCCCCATGCTGGCACTCAGGCCCTGCAGCTGAGACTTGACCAGGAGGAGCTCGTCCTCCATGGTGGCCAGGTCGTTCAAGAGCGTCATCACACAGCTGTCACAATCTGTGGGGCCCGCAATCAAAGGCACAAGTGCTGTGGGCTGGAGCCACAGGAATGCAAACAGAGCCCCAGAGCTGTGCCGCCCAGTTAATACACACATAGCCCATCACAGGCAAAAATCACAATCCTGGACTTCTCCAGGAAAGATGCAGATTCTGAAAAAGGGAGATCTCTAGACAAGGGGCATTTGACAAAGAAATGGTGGAATGGGGAAAAAGGGTGAGGGTGGTCAAAAGGTACAAACTTCCAGTTATACGATAAGTAAGTTCTTGGGATGTAATGTACAGCACAGTGACTACAGTTAACGACACTGTATTATATATTTAAAAGTTGCTAGAAGAGTAGATCTTAAAAATTCCTAACGCAAGACAGAAAATTTGTAACTGTGTGAGGTGATGGATGGTAACTAAGTTAATTGTGGTGATCATTTCACAACATATACATATATCAAATCATTATGTTATATACTTTAATACAATGTTGCATGTCAATTATATCTCAGTAAAACTGGGCAAAAAAAGAAATGGTGAATCTATTCAACTTGTTGCTTATTTTGTATGTGGGAAAAGAGTAATAAATAGTTTTTATTTATTGAGTGCTTGCTATTTACCAAGCATCATGAAAAGGGATTTATAAGCATTTTTCCAACAGCTATATGAGGTTGGTATAGTTATTACCAACCTCAGTTTTACCATCTGACAAATGATGAAACCGAGGCTTGAAGAAGTAAGGTCATTTGCACAAGGTCATACAGATTTCAGTTGACAGAGGCTGGATGTGACTCTAAGTAGCCCTCCTTCCATCACCTCCCACCACTGCTTTCCCAGACTCGAAACTGCGTGTCCCAGTATAGGGCTCACGGATTTTAAGCTGAACCCCACAACTTGGAAAGGAGGGGGCCATTTCTCTTCTCACCATCACATTCTTCTCCAGGGCCACCATCTTTGGGTTCCTGGTTTATGCAGTCTGAAATGAGGAGTAACCAGAGAAGACAGCGTTATTAAACTTACTCTTCACGTGCTTTTTTTTTTTTTTTTTTTTTTTGCGGTATGCGGGCCTCTCACCGTTGTGGCCTCTCCTGTTACGGAGCACAGGCTCCGGACGCGCAGGCCCGCGCCATGGCTCACAGGCCCAGCCACTCCGCGGCCTGTGGGATCTTCCCGGACTGGGGCACGAACCCGTGTCCCCTGCATCGGCAGGCGGACTCTCAACCACTGCGCCACCAGGGAAGCCCCTTCACGTGCTTTTTAACTTGGCTTTGGGGAAAGCTAGTTTTGTGTTCAGTCACCCAGCCACACAGCATTGCCGGCTCTTCCCTTTTCCCTCCCTCCTCGGTGCCATTGCTTGGGGAATCCCAACAATCTTGCTACAGGAACTTCTCGTGTGGCCTCTCTGATTATATATTCAGTTTCTTCTCTACAAAGGGTCATGCCATTCTTATGAAATGAAATCTCCTAATCGCTGGTGTTGTCCTCATTTGGTAGCCTCCTATACAACTGCTGATGTCTCTTCTAATATCATTCAAGAACATTCAATAAACACTGAGCACCTTTGAGCATTCCCAGTGTGCCATGGCCCTGTGCTAGGGGCAGGAATACAAAGATAGCAAGGCAAAAGTCTCTGGTGTCCTGTAGTTTAATGGTCCTATGGGGGAGACAGGCACATTTCACAACAGTGCAACAGATGCTGTGAGATATGCACACGAAGTTAGTGGACCTACTCCACCACCTACTGCTCACATATGCTGAATATTGAGGTTCTCAGCTATAGACGGGAAAGCCTAATGGTCACCCCTGGACATTCTTTACTCCTCCCACTTCTACTCCTTTCCCCATACCATGCATTCTTACACTGAAATGCCCTCTCATTTTCCTGTGAAAAATCATCTGACTTTATTAAAGGAAAACTCTAAGCTTGAAACTTTCCTAGACGTGCTACAGGGAGGCTTTCAGGTGTGTTCTCAGCAGCCACACCTCGTGTGTATACACCTACGTTTTGAACCACATTTATTTTTAACTGTAAAAAAATATATATAAGTTCACTATGGAAAATTTGGGAATTTCCATTTGGGAGTTTCCAAAATTTGGGAACTTCCATTCCAAGTTCACTATGGAAAATTTGGGAAAATCAGCAAAATGAGATAAAACATTATCCTTGATCCTACCACTCAAAGACGATAAGTGTGTCCTCACAGTATATTTGTAGACATTTTATTATATGTAATCATAGGTTTCTCTTACTCATCCTTTTTAAAAAAATCTTTTACTCACTCTTATATGGACATATAGCTGTGTCACTTTAATTTCCTCAATTAGACCGTAAATGCCTTACAGGCAGGAAACATAGTTTTATTTCCTTCACAAACTCCTGCAAACACAGTATATGGGGGACTTGGCTTAGGAAGAGGACTGATTTATCAGTGCAATTTTCTCAACAAGTTTGAGTTTTGACCACCAAGGAATCTGTACGTTATTAATTGAAAGAAAGAATGAAAAAGAGGGAAAAAAGCTCACAGGAACAAACGTGTCTCACAGGTGAGCATTTTCTTCCATTTCTGGAACAAAGAGTTCCCATCCTCATTCTAGGTTGGTTACTTTTGCTATTAGAAAAAGCATTCATCTCACGAGTAACGATGTGTCTGATGCCAAAACTTCTCCTGAACACCTCCAGTGACAGTAGAACTCATCTCCTTTTAAACCAGTCCTTCTCGTCTTTAAACATTTGACACTTCTTCCTCAGAATGATTTAAAATAGATCTCCCTCTAGCTTCCACTCCTGGATGTGAGTTCTCCGTAACTTAAGCCACACAGAACAAGACCCACCCTTCTCCCACACATGTGCCTTTCAGATCCGTGCTTTCCAAGTCTCCTTTCCACCATCCTGGTTTGTCAGTCCTTCCTCATGTCACAGGGCTCTAAGTCCCTTCACAGCCTCATCTTCTTTCTGAACAAACTTGTAGCTTGTCTATTGCCTTGTAAAGACACGGGCCCCTTGTGGGGACTTGCATGGGCGGCAGACCAGGGAACAATGGCAGGCCACCTGGTTTTGGACACTAGAACTCAGTGGAGATAGTACAAGGTGTCTAAGGGGCCACATTACCCTCTTGATTCATATTGAACTCACCGCTGACTGAAACCTCAGCCACGTCTCATTTATCACAAACTTATTTTTTTTTCCATTCAACTATAGGACCGACGCCACGCTTACCCCAACATAATTTTGTCCGGTTAGAACTGGCTCCTCATTCCAGGCTGTTGAGGCCCTATTTTATTCTAAATGTGTCATAGGAGGCATTTGCTAGCTCCTCCAACTTTGTATCACCTGATAACTGGGTGGGCAGGTCTTCTATATTTCTGTTCAAGTCTACGATGTTGAACAAGATGGAGCCCAGATGAAGCCCCAAACATGACAACAGACACCTCGTTCTAGACTGATAAGGCTCCATTTACTCTGCGTTCCTTTGGAAACAGTCACTTGACTGTATCTAATCCATACATCCAGGGTTTAGTCCTTCATCTTGTCTATAAGATGAGAGATTTTACCTAAGGATTTGGCATTGCACTACATCAACAGCATTTTCCTGATAAACCACATTCATATTCTCCATCAAAGAAGGATGTAGAGAGTCTTCCTGTTTTTCCAACTTCCTTTTTTTCCTAATGAACCTATACTAACTCCCAGTTAATGTTTTTTTCTTGGTATGTAAAATCCATCTCAATTATACACCCACATCCTAGAACAGTTACTGCTTTAATAGAAAGAGCACTGACTCCTTCAGATACATACACAAAGGAAGCTGATGAGATGATTACCTTATAATGTCAAAGGGAGGTCTCAGCAAAAATCACCAAAATAGGGTCTGAAATTATTTTGGCTATAATTAGTGAAGTTTTAAAAACAATTTACCTAAAAAAAAAAAAAAAACCTACCTGAAGTAAGTTATTCACCAAACCTGTGAATACTACCTAAGCATTCCCAACTTTGTCAAAACAAGGGGACAACTTGTTAGCTGGAATTGTGTATGTGGTTGCTGAAAATGTTTGCTTGGCTTCTTTGCCAGCTATTTTATACCAGTTTGATAAAGGTAGGTTAACAGACGTGTGAGTCGATCTTACCTCCCGTCAGGGGGTCACAACTGCCCAAATGGCCGTTGCTGTTACAGCTGCATGGTTGGCAGCTGCCTCCAAATTTCTGGGGATTTCCAAAATATCCTGGTGCACACCTACACAGAATACAGAAAAAGAGGGGAAACACCCAAAGGGCTCATCATTTATTCCACCCAATGTCTCAACTTCTAGCTCCCTGTTTGGGATCTTGTAACCCTATGAGAGGAAGGGCTGACATAGATTTGCAAGAGGGAATGTGTCTCAGTACAGAGCCATTTATGACTTGAATGAGAATGGTGAGGAGGGGAAGGCAGGCAGAGATTGCTCCCTTGCTCCTTGACACCCCAGATGACAAGGTCCTCAATCATCCTGACAGCCAAATGGCAGATGAACAAAATGCATACAGGAGCCAGTGGTTTGACCAATACGGAAATCAGGGGTGGGTGAATTTTACGCAAGAGTTGTGTTCCTGAAGATATCACACAAATACACACTGCTTAATTTATGGCTAATTTCCTCGAAGAAAAAACTTAAAGTAAAATTCATATAATTTCAATATTTTCATAAAGGGGGCTTTTATTAATATTTCCTATTGTACTATTTCAAGTCTGCATAATTCACATTTGCACTAATTGCTGCAGTGATGTACATAAGGGGCTTAAACAACTGAGCAGTTACAACTGCCACCTTAGCCCGAGCCTTTATTTATTTATTTTTTTTGCGGTACGCGGGCCTCTCACTGTTGTGGCCTCTCCAGTTGCGGAGCACAGGCTCCGGATGCGCAGGCGCAGCAGCCATGGCTCACGGGCCTAGCCGCTCCGCGGCATGTGGGATCTTCCCGGACCGGGGCACGAACCCGGGTCCCCTGCATCGGCAGGCGGACTCTCAACCACTGCGCCACCAGGGAAGCCCCCGAGCCTTTATTATTCTAGATGATTTAGTGATGAGAACTCAGTTCCTTATTTATAAGGTAAAAGATCATATTTCCTTGATTGTGTCTGTTTTCTTCAAAAAATAACACAAACACATGTTAATGTTTCTGGAACTGGGATGTAAATTAAAATATTTCTGTTCATTAGCAAAATTCCACTCCCACTCTATCCCCCCTAAATTGTCATTAAATTGATGTGTGTGGTGTTTTATCATCAATGGAATTGATAGAATCAAGGAAATATGGCATTTGACTTTCTCAAATTTAAGCTTTTCATCAAAGAACTTTGAGACAATTTAAATATGCTTTACCAACGGATAAACTGGTGATATAGTGCAAAGGACACAGATTTTTTGTTTTGTTTTGTTTTTATGGGTTTTTTTTAACATCTTTATTGGAGTATAATTGTTTTACAATGGTGTGTTAGTTTCTGCTGTATAACAAAGTGAATGGGAGATCTTTTTTTTTTAAATTTATTTTGGCTGCACCGGGTCTTAGTTGCAGCACACAGGGTTGCGGATTTCTTAGTTGTGGCTGGCATGCGGGATCTAGTTCCCCGACCAGGGATCGAACCTGGGTCCCCTGCACTGGGAGCGCAGAGTCTTACTGACTGGACCACCAGGGAAGTCAGGACACGGGTTTTGAATCAGGAAGATCTGGCTAGACCTCCGTCTCTACCACAGTCCATGTAATCTTGGGCTGTTATCTTAATCCCTCAAGCTTCCATTTCTTCATCTATTCCTCTTATGAAAATGTTAAGCTCCATGAGAATGTGAATTATTTTGGGTGGGCTGTTTTGCTCACTGATGCATCCCTAGCACCTGGGATAATGCCTGGACCCATATTAGGTGTCAGATATAAGTATATGCTGAATGAATGAATGAAAAATTGTACTAACAATACCTATTTTGGTGGGTGGATGTAAGATAAAAGATAATATAGTAAAGAATCTAGTACAATGCCTGCACATAGTAGACATTCAGTAAAACGTAGCTACTGCTACTTTAAGACATGATAAAATATTCATATATATGTATGTATGTGTAATTGGCGTCATTTGGAATCCTACATTTTGGAAAATGGATAGGAAGCAGAAAACCCATGTATTCCCTAATTATCAAGAAGGTAACTAAGCTGAGGTGGCTTATCCAAGTCTACTGAGCAGGTTGTCCTAATAATAGGGCTTTATTTGGGGTGACCAGCCCCATATTCTGCCTAACAAACCATGCTACGCAAAAGATCTCAGTTTAAAATACTTTTTCTTTAGATGTCTCACCTACATCTAAACTTTCTAGGTAAAAGATACATATTTAAAAACTACCTTATTTAAAGTTACATAAATATTCAGGAAGTTTGATTCTGCTTCTTCCTTAATCTTGCAAAGCGTTAGTTACTGATTATGAGAAATAACTGGTTCTTTTATTCTCATTTTATGGTAGTGCTAAACACAATGGACTAAACTAAAACTTCCTGATTTCATAGATGACATCGGTACAGCAAATAAAGAGCAGACAGCACGTCTGTCATCTGTGGCTCTGAGTGGCCAAGGGAGAAATGTGTCCCAGAGCACGGGCTGAGGAGGGAAGCCTTTCCTATTCCCCCCCCACCTCTGCCCAGCTAGTTCCTGCATATATGCTTACTTTTCACCTTACTCTGTGCTTGTATTTATCATTGCATAGTTAACCACTGGTGCCAGATGATGCCTGGCAGCCTGGCACAGAGCGGATGCTCAGTAAGTGTTAACAAATGAAAAAATGTGACATTAAAATGGCATTAAGCTGTGGAAAAGTTAAAAAAAAAACACAAAAAAACAATAGCTTGCTTTCCTGAGACATCAAACTTTAAAAACCTAAGCTGAGAAAACTGTTAATTAAGAATTTCCCTTTTCAATTCAGTTGCCTGTCAAATGGATGTCTCCTCCAACCTGGTGCCGTTTTCCACTTCACTGTGCAGAACCATAAGGAGGATTAAATTAGGAAGACTCTCCCAGGTGGGAGTCGCCTAGCTTTCAAATCACGGAGCCTGGAAGACCCTCCCAAGCCTATTCCCCACCCCACCTGTCCTTCCTGTCTCAGTGTAGCTGCCCCTTCCGTCCCTCACCCTTCAGGGCTGGTTGATGCCCCTCTTGCTGCAGCCTGATTTAGCCCGGTTATGTTCTCTCTCTGTTTTAGCAGCTTATTTGTACATCTGTCCACCAATAGACTGGAAAACCCTTGAGGGCAGAATCTGTGCTCTGGTTGCTGATGTGTTTCTAATGCTTAGCAGAGGGCCAGGCTTATACTAGGATCTCCATTCATTTTTCATCGAAGGAAAGAATGAATAAGTGTGGGCAATGTTCCTCCTGCAGAAATGAAAAACAGAAGAACTTTGAATTGCTCCTTTTTACCATAGGATAGTGTCCAGACCCTCAGCTGATGCCCATAACAAGGCACTGCCTCCTTCTGCCCGTGGCAGCTACACTCTAGGCCCTTGGACTTCCTTGCATTACTTCCCTGACCTGAGCTGCCTTCCCCCTCCACCTCCCAGCTCCACTGGGTTCTAGTCATCCCTTTGACATACCTAAGTCCCACCTTGTCCATAAAATGTTTCAGATAACCCCAGTCTAGAGTAGCCCTCCCTTACTATGAAATCCAGTTGAATTAATTTTCTGGGTTTTTTTTAAGTAAAATTCTTCTAAAGTTATCCAGAAAAATAATATGCCAGAATGGTCCAGGAAAAAATTTAAATAAGGGTTACGAGGGGAGACTTGCTTAACCAAATAGTCAGAGTCATTTGATAGTTTCAGAAATGATACAGAAGTGATAATGGCACAAGAACCAAATAAAATGTACAAAACAAATCCAAGTTCGTATAGAAATTTCGTACACATTTACAGGACTTCCCTGGTGGTGCAGTGGTTAAGAACCCACCTGCCAGTGCAGGGGACAGGGGTTCAAGCCCTGGTCCGGGAAAATCCCACATGCCATGGAGCAACTAAGCCCGTGTACCACAACTACTGAGCCTGCGCTCTAGAGCCCATACTCTGCAACAAGAGAAGCCACCGCAACGAGAAGCCCGCGCACCGCAGCGAAGAGCAGCCCACACTCACCACAACTAGACAAAGCCTGCGCTCAGCAACAAAGATTCAACACACCCAAAAAATAAATAAAAACTAAAATATAAAATAAAATCTGAAATCAAACCCCTAATTAAAAAAAAGAAATTTTGTACACATTTAGCTTTAGTGAATTCAACTAAAGGTACTTAGCCAAAGAGGGATGAGAGGATGAGGGCATGAGTGTAAGGGAAAAACAGCTGAAGTGACTGTCCCCATCACTCAGTGAGCACACGTCCTGCAGTGAGCATGACATGAGAGATGTGAACCTGCTATTCGCTCAGCTGGTCTAGTTTCCCCGTGCCTCTCCTAGAGTGACTGTTTCACCCTACAGAGTGTGATTCTGGGTGTAACCAAATGACATGTGCATTTCATGCAACATGGCCCCTGTATTACTGAGACATGGGACACTGGGATACTCAAGGTTATGCCAGCTCCGGTCAATTTTTGCCTGACATGTAGACCCTAAATCTATCTGCCCTGTGAGATGCAATACCACAAAAAAGTTGAGGTTCCAAATTTTCACCATCAAGATTTGAATGTAAGAAATAAAACCAGAAAAGTACTAAAACAAAATATGCATAAACATTTGCATATGCGTAAACCTCTCTAAGCATGACACTAATGGCTGAAACCCTAAAGAATAAAAGAGTAGGTACAAATATAATAGAACTTAACTATTGCAGATCTAGAAATGACAAAACCAAACCAAAAAATATACAAATGAAAAACAAAACAGAGAAGTATATTTGCAATATATAGTATGAGGCATTCGTTTCCTCTAAAAGATTTGTACAAATCAACAAAAAAATAAAAGAACATTCCACTAGAAAAAAATGGGTAAAAGACCTGGAAAGCAATTCAAAAAAAAGATTTATAAATGGTCAATAAGCACATGAAAAAATCCAATCTAATTATTACCAAAAAATGTAACATAAAATGACATACAATGTTTCTCTATCAAACTGGCAATGTTTTTAAAAAGTGAACAGTCTTAGTATCCACTGGAGGCAGGCAGTTGCTCTTTTGCTGCTAGCAGGATGGTAAACAGATACAATCTTTCTGGAGGGCGATTTTGCAAAATGTATCGAAAGCCTGAAAAATGTCCCTATGCTTCGGCCCAAGGGATGGCTTCTATAATTACATCTCGAGGATTTATGTACACAAATATTTAGCTAACAGGATTCACTTTTAGTGCTGCTTTGAATGGAAAACAGTAAAGCTATTTCAAAGGCCAATAGTGGGGGATTATGGAACTTCAGGGGAACTTCCTGGTCCTGACATGATGTTATCAATGAACACTTATTGATATGGAAATATACTACTAACATACTATTAGATGAGAAAACAAAACAGACAGCGAAATAGGAATCTACCTTTTTCTTTTAAGAAAAATCTATGCATATAGAACTGATCTGTAAGAACATACAACAGGCACTGTAGGTGGGCAGGCATGAGTATAGGGCAATTGCAGGGGTATGGTACATATTAGTTCTCTGCCTTATTAGTTCTTTGCTCACCTGTATTATATCATTTCTGTAATAATTATGTATTGATCTTATATTACAGTTATTTTAAATTTTAAAATGTTATCCATATGATTCATTTGTTATACTGTTACTTTTCCAGATATATGTGTGCTCTCTTCCCCTCTAGATGACAAGTACCTTCTATAGCCTTCACAATACTTGGCAGTGCCCTGGGCATAGTAGCTAATCATGAAATACCGTTCAGGAAAAACTAAAGCTTGGCTCTGTGGCCCTTTATGATCAAGTATGTACTTTCCATGTTGTAACATGTATTCTTTTGTTTCACAAACACCTATTATATGAATAGTACCACACTAGGCACTAGGGGTTCAGAAATGAGTGAGACACAGGCTGTCCTGCAAGTGTGGGCATTAAGAGGGGTGTGTGTGTAGGAATATCTAGGGCTGCTGATATGTGCGCATGTGTAGGAGTACGCAGAGTTGTACGTTTGTGTACAGGCAAGTAGGGATGTGTATATGTGGGGGTAGGAGTATGTAGGGATGAGTTTATATGGCGGTACGAGTATATAGATACATGTTGGGGGGTATGTAGGGGTGTGCCCAGGAGTAGGGGTATGTAGGGGTATACATAGGTATGTAGAGGGGTGTTTGCTGGAGCGTATAGGACTATGACATATTGGACCTCGTTCTCAAATGGCTGAAACAGGTACAAAGCAAGAAAGAGAAGGAAGTTAATGATTTACTACGTGAGCACACTTGTATTTTTCCCAAGAGACTTTTTTCCCAGTCTCAATGAAACCAGCAGCCCCAGCCCTAGCTCTGAGCCTCAATCCAGCAGAGCCCCACTTACAGCCAGGGTGCCTGCAGCAGCCTGCCGGAAGAGCCCACCCCTACCTGCAAGACGGGGGAGGAGAGAAGGGGGCAGGGGAGGGGCGGCACCCACCTTTCGCATTGTGTTCCTGTGTATCCAGCTTTGCAGGAGCACTTCACGTTTCCCCCAGTCACAACACAGCCGGTGGCAAAACTTGAAGAACGACAGAGAAAAGCCCCAGTAAAAACATAAGCTGATGGACTTTACGCTCATTATTTTTTGCCACAAAGAACCTGACTTGCCTTAAGTGAAACTGGAAACCAAGTGTCTGGCTACCTTTTGTGTGGAGAAAATTTTGCCCATCAAGACTTGTAGAGATAATGATGAATGCCTTCAGCTGACATCAGGCAAATTTGGCTGAATAAGGACTGAAGGCATTTACTTTGTTTCATTTTTTGGCTTGGAGAAATACATTCCTTCCCTTAAGACAGAGTAAAGTAACACACTTTGGAAGAGATGATTAGACAGCATTTTTCCAGAACTAACAAGGAAGGAGTAAAACAAGTCTAGGCAGAAAAAAAAGAACAGAGAGTTCTGATTCTTTAAAGAAAAAATTTCTTCTCCTTGTTTATTCTAGTTCTTTTATACTGGGCACAATCTCTTCTGGGAAGAAACAGTGGTAGGTGGGCCAGGCCCTCAGAGCCTCAGAGGCGACTAAAGCACAGAGCACGCTCAATGCCCAGGTATGTCTGTGGGCACAGCTGTTGGTGATTTCCACACTTTTCCAATCAGGCTGTTGGAATTTCAGTTCCCTTTTAGTTCTCAACTGGTGTATTTTGAGAAGCTTCTTTTAAAAAAAAAATTAAACGAAGAGACCATGAAAATGTCTTGTTCCTTATGAAACGTCTGTGACTACTGAACATTCCATGACATAAATCTGAGGGGAAATAACTCCATTTATCTTTGGCTGGTAAAAGAATTCTTATTTGGGGAGCTTCTCTTGGCCGATCAGATACAGTTACACCTCTAAAGGGACAGTTAGAAATCTGTCAGCAGTATTAATATCGCCAGAAGGAGAATTAGAAAAAATAGGGTTTTACTGATAAATCTTAGGAACTGAATGTTACTTCAACTGCACAGACGCTAGAAGCTGACCTTGATGATAGTCTCCAAGTGTGGAGACTTCGCAACTAAAGATGAACAGCTTTCCCCCCCCAAATTTCACCCCGTGAAAATCTTGCTTCTTTTTATTCTCTCTAGCTTCTGTTCTAACAAGCCTGGGCAATTGTCAAGTGATAGATCCCTTTACAAATAAAGCCACAGGACTGGGCAGGTTTAACGAGTATCAAATACACAGAGAGCAAACCAGGATGCACATTGCAAATATGCATCTCCAGAAAAGCCACATTGGGCAGGTGACCTCTGATCATTTTGACTCGGCCCATTTCTCTGCTAACTCGGCTAATATCAAGCAGCCTTGTGGTCCATAACCGTCCCAGAGCCTGTGCGCTATTGATACTTTATCGGCATCATTCTGATTTTCAAACCAAATCTTGCTTCACTTAGTTACCTGTTACATTTTGTTTGGACCCACAGTGAACATGTCATGATGAGCAAGACGATGACGAAGTGCCAAGTCCAAGCAGAACCTGGATTATCGTGAAAGGAAAATGGTGGCTTTCTACCCACAGAGTCTACTGGCCTTACTGGAGCCTGGATGACGATGCACATCACATCTCTCTGTGGCTCAGAACTGTCCTGTGGCTTCCATCACACTGAGGATAAAATCCATAAAATCCAAGTGCCTTACTCTAGCCTGGAAGGTACAGGATCCGAATCCTGGTTGCCCCACCAACCTCATCTCCTGGCTGTCTCTCTCTCTCACTGCCATCCAGCCACTCTTGCTTTCTTACTGTCCACAAACCCATCATCACAGGAGCGTTCTCGTCTGTCTTTGTTTTTTTTTCTTCCTTGCCTTGGACCCTCATCATAATGCCACAGCTTACTCCATCTCATTGTTCATTGGTCCCTGTCCAGCAACTCCAGAAAGCCCTCCTACCACCCTCTGTAAAGAATCTACTCGCTACCCAGAACATAACCCTTTGATCAATGGCATAACCTATCTCTGTCTGAAATTATACTTCAGACTGATTTGTGCGTGTATTTACTGAGTGGGATGACTATCCCTACCCCTCTCCCCATACTCTCCAGGTAAAGCCTCATGAGGTCGGCGTCTTTGCCAGCCTTCTTTACAGCAGTTTCCCCAGCATCTAGAGAAGGGCAGCCTCATCATGGGGCTGAATGAACAGCAAAAGAAAAGAGGAAAAGGCAAAACCCAGAAGCATACAACTTGGAAAGTCTGTTTTTGTCTTGGTTCTGGTTTGCATTTCTTGTTTATTCTTTTTTTTAATAGAACTGTTTTATTGAGATAGCATTCACATACCATAAAATTCACTCATCTCATATGTTCAATTCAATGGCTTTTAGTATGTTCACACAATTGTACAATCGTGACTGCAATTTTTGAGCGTTTTCATCACCCCTAAAAGAAACCTCATACCCTTCAATAGTCACTTCCCATTTCCCTCCCACCAGCCCCTCCCCCGTCCTAGGCACCCACCAAACTACCTCCTGTCTCTAATAGATTATTTTCAAACTTCCACAGTACCTGTTTGAATGAGGACATGGGCAGACCCTACAGGATCCGTGGACAGCGTTCCCATAGTAACCCTCTTTGCAGCGCTCACAGTGTTCCCCGGCAGTGTTATGATGGCAGTTCTTGGGACACATAAAGAGTAAAATTAATAACAGCCTATTACCCTTACTGCTATTGAGATCATTGTCTTAATTACTCACACCACATACTTTTCCTATCTAGCCAATGATTGTTGGTGCTAAAAAAAGGAAGTGCCCTTCTGTTAGCTATTTGGTGTTACCATCGGGAGGCAGGATGAAATGAAGTGAGACCAGCTGGGTTCAAATCCCACTCTAACATTTAGTAGCTGTGGGATCTTGGGCAAGTCCCTTCACCTCTCTGGGCCTCAAGTGTTTTTTTAATAAATCAATATTACTGGTGGGGGCTTCCCTGGTGGCGCAGTGGTTGAGAGTCCACCTGCCGATGCAAGGGACACGGGTTCGTGCCCCGGTCCGGGAAGATCCCACATGCCGCGGAGCGGCTGGGCCTGTGAGCCATGGCCACTGAGCCTGCGCGTCCGGAGCCTGTGCTCCGCCAACGGGAGAGGCCACGACAGTGAGAGGCCCGCGTACCGCAACAAAAAAAAAAAAAAAAAAAAAAATTACTGGTGTGTGATTTACATACAATTCTAATTTTCTTAAAATGTACAGTTAAAATAATACCCACTTTCCAAGGCTGTTGGGAGGACTTGGGGGACCCACAGAGGGTCTCCCAGGGGTGCCAGATGAGGGTGCTGGGCAGCTTCACTTTGCTCGGCTGCCCTGACTCTCTCAGAAACATCTGTTCTTTTGAACTAAGTGTTTACCTTTCCACATTAGTTTCCTTTCTTTTATAACTCCAAATGACAATTTTAAAGAAGAACTTCCTGGAGAGAGCTATTTTAGTACTGTCTCTACTTAGTTCTGAGCTGAAAACACTTGAGGAAACAAGAACGTGGAGAAACAAGAATTGCAGTGAGGCCACCTGTATCCTACGAAAAATCCCTCTGAACTCTGGTCCTTTATGGGGGCACAGGGAGAGGAGTGTAGAAAGGGGTTAGAACATGAGTTGCTTGATAAAGTCCCATAAGAATGTCTGAAATGCCCCTCAACCTCAGGGGAAAGTATCTGCCCCGGAATCTGTCTTCATCAGTCCTGCAAATTTGAGGCATCTGCCTATCAGGTTTCCTTGTTTTACTGTGAATAAGTAAATGAGTGAATGAATGAATGAATCCATATCCGCCCCCACAGCACGTGCTCTCCGAACTCCACGGGACACCAAACATCTACTGGGCACGAACTAGATACCCAACTATGGTAGGTACCAGGGATGCAAAGATGGATCAGTACCCTGACTCAGGGGTAGACAGAAGCCTGTGAATAGACATCTTCAATATAATGTGGGAAAGATGATGACCAACGTGTGGCAGCATGTCATTAAGAGCAGAAGGAACCTCAGGGGAGGTGATGATGCCTGCGTGGGGGACAGAAGGAGAGGACTGAGCTGGGTGGAGAAGTGTGGAAGGGCATTCTGGGCACACGGATCAGTGTGCACAGAACCTCAGTCTTGCAGGAGCACAGCGGCGTGTGTGGGCAATGCGAAGCAGTTGGTATTCTTCAGGGTGAAGTGCAAGGGGGCGGGATGCGGCTGGAGAGGCAGCAGCAGATCAAGGGGGCCCTGAGGCCGCCCGAGGAGTGTGCACATCTGGCTGTGAGCCTCAGCGGAGCCCCGAGGCAGCTGTGAGTTTCAGATAAATCATCCTGGGGGCAGGGGGAGACAGGCTCCAGCAACAGGGAATAAAAAGGAGGAAAACTGAAGAGAGAGGATGAGAAGAGAAAGGGGAAGGGACTGGGAACAGAGGGGAAGATGAGGGGTGACTGGGCACAGAGGGCAGGGGACGTGGGGAGAAAGCAGGCCAGGAGAAGAGGCAGAGGCAGGGCCTTGGTGGAGAGAAGGGAGCCCGTCATCAGAGCTCCCTCCAGCCCACCGCACCCACGGGATGCATCACCACCTCCAGCTCCCTCCCCACTGGACACACACTGCTGTGCTGGCCAGGGATTGGGCTGGTTTCTTTTCACACGTCAAAGCTCATTCTTGAAACGACAGGGAGATTTGCACATGTGTGAAGGTCCCAGATTTTAAAATTGACTCTGGACCTCGAGAGGCAGAGGCCAATCTGCAGATGGTCCCATCTGCTAGTGGAAGGTGCTTGGTTTCCTCGTTCCTGTTCTTTGAGGATGAGGGCTGCATCCTCGGCTCCCACACGATGGCCATGACGGAGAGCAGGGCCAGCACTCACTGCCTGCCATTGAGCGGCACCTGTGTGCCTGTACACGTGTGTGTACGTGTGTGCAGGTGCATACATGCATGCGTGCACACAGGTACATCCCCCCACGAGACAGCAAGCCTCCTGAGACTAGGGATTATGTCCGATGGCTTTAACCCCCAGCACTTTGCTCAGTCCCTCCCACGAGAGCAAATACTCAGGAAGCGTTCCCTGAATGAATTGTTTCTAGAGGCTACATGGCCATTAGGGACAAGTGTAGACGGAGCTACAAAGAAAAGTGGGAAAGAAAATCTTGTTGTTTGATTAAAACATGAATTACGACTCTCACGAGTGATCTTTTCACTGGTGGCTGAACCACAGAGAAAACTCCCTTTTTTCTTTGGCAGTTTTTATAAAGTGGACTCGACATCTAGCAACAGTTTAATGACAAGATAAGTATTTTTCATGAAATTGTCTACCTGTGTTACACACACCATACAGTATGAAACACAAACTATTATTTGAGATACCTAAGAGCTGGAAGACAACATCACCCAACATCTTTTATTCCTTTTGAACTTATAAGGTTAAAATCCTACAGAATATTCCATCAGGCTC
The DNA here is from genome assembly GCF_963924675.1 of Phocoena phocoena. Lineage (NCBI taxonomy): Eukaryota > Metazoa > Chordata > Mammalia > Artiodactyla > Phocoenidae > Phocoena > Phocoena phocoena. Next base: position 50,302,413 of record NC_089231.1, read on the forward strand.
TTTACAACAATTTCCTGTCCTGGCCTGTCCCGTCTTGCAGAGGAAGCAGCTCCCCGGGACATGCCGAATGCGCATAAAATAGCCTAGGAACTCAAAGAGCTGAAACACACTCTAGCTGCCTTACACAATGCAGAGGAAACCTGTGTCAGGAGAATGTATTTCCAAACAGCACAACGGAAGCGGGGGCTCCGGTTTCCTGGGGGCACTGGTGAGCTCTCCTTTCCTTGGAACTGTCCGTCCTCCCTCTAATCGGGGAGGCCCTGGCTACCAGGGAGAGGACCTCTGAGGACGGGGAGGAAGCCAGCAGAATAAAACCTGTTCTGCGTCTGGATGCATGAGAAAAATCTCCTGAGAATCTAATTTTCTGGGCGAGAATTTTCTAACATATTCCAAAACAAGATAGTTTTCCGGTGGCTAAGTCGTAAACCACTGGGACTCCCCTCGCCCGTCTTCCCCCATAAACCCACTGCCTTGGCAGCCGGGGCGGTAAGTAAGCGTGTGCCCTCCGCCCTTCTTAGCATCTCCTCCTCCTGTCATCGCTTTCTGGAGCTACCTGACAGCAATGAGGTCTCCTCTCGCGACCTCCTGTGACCCCAACAAAACTGGGGTCCAAAGTAGTAGCTCTGGCTTATTATACCCTGGCAAGGGTTGAGCCCCAGGATCTACCCACTGCTATCATCTAGTGAGAGAGATTTAGAATCTAAGGTATAATTTAATTGCTCAAACAGGTGTTCTCTGACGGCACACGTTAAGATGGAGGGAAAAGTGAGTGGGAAATAATTCAGCTTGGTTACCTGGAGACCCCTGGGTTCACAAGGCAACCTTTATCTAGGGTTTGGTAGGAGATGCGACATTTGATATCTCAGGGCCTAGCAGAGGGGGATGGGGAGACATAGATTGTCTGCTGGTAGCATTAGAGCATCAATTTACTCACCATGCATATTCCCGAGCCATCCTGGCAGCGATGTGAATGTCCGTTGCAATTGCAGGGAACACACCGTCCGGTATATAAGCCTTTGTTATCCCGATAGTATCCAGGGCTACAACCCTATTTTTCAAACAGAGCATTTAGTCAATACAGAGAAAGAAATTATCATCCAAAGCAGGTGACCATTCTGACTGTCAAGGATTCCCCTTTCTATCTTGGCTCCTTTAGTTGGTATGTGGATTTCTACTTTCAAATGTGAGCCAGGTCCACTTGCTATTTTGGTCAGCTTCTCTTGTTTTCACACCATGGTAGGTGTGTGTGTTGGTGCCCGCGTTGGAGACGTGTGGTGGGGAAATCAGAGCAGGGGGAAGGGTGGGGGGGGAGTATGGAAGTAGGATGCCTCTCTCCTCCCACCAGTGGTTTTGAGGGCCAGTGGAGGGGTGGAGTGCTGAAAAAGCAGAGGATCAGGACCTCAGTCCTTCGGGGGGAGGACCTCTGAGCAAATCCCTTCAAATTCAAGTTCTCTTTGGGTAGCCAGTCCCTCTCCAAGTGTGGGTTTGGGCTGATGGGGCGCAGTATGGGAGGAAGAGGAAAGATGGGGTTTTCACTGGGATCTATACAACAATGGCAGAACTGGTGGGACCCTTTCACTGCCACTCACTGGTCTATGGGCTACAGGGAACCCCAGGGAAAACAACCAGCTTGCATCCTAGTACAGAACTTGGCAGGGTTGTTTGGTTCCTATTGAATACCAAGACCCAGCCTGAGGAAATCTCCGGAGTGTGGTCTCCTCTTGTTCAATACTGCTTCGATTAATTCTATCTCCACTAGTTGTCTCTTTCCAGTGTAACACACGTGATTATTTTTCATGTGGATGAAAAGAATTACGGTTTTCTTTTGATGAACGGATATTTTTTAAAAAAGATTCTAGTGAAGAATGTCCCCAAAAGAAGAAAAGCAAGTATCATTGTACCAGCCATTAAAAATTATTTAGATTTCTGTCTTTAAAGAGAATGATAGGCATTTTCTTTATTTTGGCAGAGCCAATCAGTGCACTGATTAAAGTCAGGTGTTATCCCTAGTTTCTTTCAGTGATCTCCTATACAGCTTTTTTTTTTTAAAGCATCAGGAAAAATTAATACTTCAACGTAAAAGATCATCTTTTCTCTAATCTCTTTAAACAGCACGTACGTCTATGAGACTCTGAGGTTACAGTTAAGGGAAATCTGCTCTCATTCATCCATGGCCTTAAAGGTCTCTAGCTGGCCAGGTTGGGGAGAGGAAGAAGCCAATGTGCTGGGGGAGAAAGAAGCTCACATCTTCCCTAGAGTGGAATATTCCAGTTTTGGCTAGGAGCTCCTTCCAAAAATGACACAATGATGCCAAATCGTACACAATAACAATACTATAATTTACAATATAATTTTCCCTTCAGCTATTAAGAACCACGTTTAGGCAAAAGAATGCATTGCAAAAACTTAGATTACTTTATGTGTTCTATGAATAGGCTTGTCTAAAGGAGAATCCAAATATGAAAGGAATGTTCTTGAGCTGAAAGCACGACTGAGAGATACACTTGAATGAAATTCAGCCAGTGGTGGTATGATCGTATCTGCAATCTCTACTAACAAGGGACAAGTGCCTTATAATTATCACCACATATCACATTACATGCTTATAAAACAATCCAATTTGGTAAAGAACAAATTATCCAAATAAATAAATATATCTGGTTTGATTATGACAACATGTCCAGTAAAAGCCTTAATTAAATATGCTTTGGGGGGTAGGATGGTCTATGCTGGTTCAAGTGAATCACCCATCTTAATGTGCTCTTGATTAGAAACAGAAAAGTACTCTGCAAGAGTTACACATCATGTGACTCTCAGAACATTTGTCCGTTACTGAAATATAATCATTTTCTCACCTCTATAAGGCAAACAAACTCCAGATTTTACATAAAATGCCGTTCAACTAAGTAGATTGTACTGAAGACTTATTCTAAGCGAAAATGAATGTATCCTAATATATTATTTCAGTAAAGAGGCTTTGCAACTAATCATTTTAAGAGATAATTTTTCAGGATAACTTTTCCAATAAACTTTTGTAGTACAAATGATAAAATTCTGTCTCTATCAAGTTTCCAGGGCTACTTCAGCAGCCATAGGATCTATTTCTCTGTGAATATACATGTACCATCCAGGAAGTTTAAAGACAGTGAAAGCAGAATTTATGAGTGTTTAATGTCTGGCAAATTGAAGCACGTCTGTTAGGTATTATAGAAAATTGATCTCATCACTTTCTTAAAAAGGGATTTCACTGATTCTCATGGTTAACTTTGTGGGTAATTTCTCTCCCAAGCAGAATTCGGAAGCCTATAGGCAACAGACTCTTTTGTCCTGAGGCTTGGGTTACTCTCAAAAGGGCACAAAGTTTCATAGATATTAACATCCTACAGGCGTTCAAACTCTAGCTGTCTCAGCACTTCCAGGTGGGCTGATGTTTATAGGATTTGTGGTTAACAGCTCAGGAGAGCAATCTGTCAGGCACCGTAATAAACACTGCCTGTCAACGGGATGGGGGGCCATCAGTCCTTCCTCCAGCCCACCCACTCCTCACTCATCACCCTAACTTAAAATCTCACGGAGCTGGGAACCCTTCCCCATCCCAACCCAAAATGTAAAAGGGACGTTACCTGGCTGGGTTTAAACTCCACATAACTTGCTTGCTGTTGGCTTTGACCGGGAAGCTGAGGAAGCACTACCCTTTGCTGCTGTGAATTGTATCCCAGGCACTGCCCCAGGGCTGCCCCAAAGATCCACAGCCATCCCGCGCTCCGGGTGGGCCCCCTCACTGCCGGGGGCATCCTGGTCTCTGGGTGTCCTGCTGGCTGCACGCAGACCTCTGCCTCTTCCTCTTATACCTGCCCTTCCTGCTCAGTGCCCAGGCCCGGCTGACTCAGGTAAGGCAGGCTGTCTGCGGCAGGAGGCCCCACCTGTAAACTTCACCCATGAGTCAGCCTGTGAGAGAGCACACATAACAGTCCCATGGGGAAGCGCGCCGCTCTGTAATTCCTGCCAGGTGGGGCAGGCATCACCTTCTACCCACCTCACCCCCCAGACAGCACAGGCCACTGTAAATCACAGGCTGAGTCATACGTCAAGGACACGCCCTGCCCGGAGGGTGGTAATCCAGAGGTCCCTCTTTCTCCCTTGGGCTCTGAATTTCTTTAAATCGGGCTAGAAAAAAGGGAGAAGGCAGGGGGAAGAAGAATGGAAGCACCTGGGGACTAAAAGTTACATGGCAGGAGTCCTGAGAAAACCACGGTGGCTATATTATATTTTAACCTGCAAAATATAATTTTAACCTGCAAATATATTGTATTTGCAGGTTAAAAAAGAAACTGACGTGCAGATCACCTTGGGGTTTTCTGCAATCCAGGGGTCAGGATGGAAAGTGAAGGATGTCACTAAATCCACAACCCAGGCATGCCTGGAATTCTCAGAACGACAATGCTTGCTATTTCCTGTTAATTGCACTAACCGCTGTGGTTTTTTTCCCTCTCTTCAGGAAGAGAATATTATTTGCAGTTTGAGACATGAAATGGTTTCATTTTGCAGCACCTTTTAATCACTTGAGGACAGTCAGGTTGACTGGGCCTTAAATGAGGATCTGCTGTGAGCTGGAAACTTGGACTGCAATTTCCTTTGAATAATCAGGATATTCAGTGGACTGTAACTGTTGGGGTGGGTGGTGGAGGGAGGCTCTGGATTAGAGAAAGGCTTGAGAACCCTGGGTCAGCTACTGGGAAAGCAGTGGCCCACATACTGGGATGCCCATGGGCGGGATCCTTCCTGCTTCCCAGAATGTTCAGATTTCTGCAACCCCCAGGATCCACCGAGCTTCTGTGGCTTTCCGATGGATTTTGAGACACTTGTGATTTCTTTTTCATATTTAATACCTGCAAGTGGTCCAGGTAAGATAGAAGCTAGAGCCCGGGAGAAATTTGTTCGATGGTCAGAGGGCCCCAAATCGTCCAGCAGTGCTGGACAGCAGACAGGAACAGCAGCCACAGGAGACCCTGGGGGGATTTTATGGTTTAGGAGCGTTTCCTACCTGACATGAGTCACCTGTGTAGTCAGGGGGGCAGGCACACATCTCTACATTATGTGCTTGACGTCCACTTCCTGTTTCCGAGGCCTCCTCCAGCCCCACCCCGCTCAGGGTGAGCCGCTGTGTCTCGGTGAAGTAGAGGCCCCGGAGATGCACACCTTGCAGTCTAGACAGCACCATCATCAACTCTTCCCGAGTCACGAGGGCACCGCTGCTGGCGTGTCTGAAGTTTCCCTACATGTGAAAGCAGAGAGGCAAGGTCTCCCTGTGGTAAGCTCACTCCCAGGGCCTTCAGAGCCAGCCAGCCAGAAGGAATCCAATAAAGCCATTTAAAATGCATCAGGGGAAAAATAAATAAAATGCATCAGGAAAAATACTAAAGTAAGATAGGTAAGTAGACACAGTGGATTTATATTCAGAAATCACGTTTCCTGGGTTATTTCCAAGAAGGGAGAAGGCCGCGAGAAAGGGGGAAAAAAATGAAGGTAGGAAATAAGGAGCAATAAAGTGAAATCAGATTTCCCAGTGTTAGGCTTATTGTAAAAGGCACTTTTTTTCTTTTTTTTTTTTTTGCGGCACGTGGGCCTCTCACTGTTCTGGCCTCTCCCGCTGCGGAGCACAGGCTCCGGACGCGCAGGCTCAGCGGCCATGGCTCACGGGCCCAGCCGCTCCGTGGCATGTGGGATCTTCCCGGACCGGGGCACAAGCCCGTGTCCCCTGCATCGGCAGGCGGATTCTTAACCACTGCGTCACCAGGGAAGCCCCGAATCTGAGTACTTTAAATACCTCATACAAGTGGAATCACACAGTATTTGTCTTTTTGTGACTTGCTTATTTCACTTAGTGTACTGTCCACAAGTTTCATTCATGTTCTAGCATGTGACAGGATTTTCTTCTTTTTGAAGGCTGGATTATATTCCAGTGTATGTACATGCCACATTTTCTTCATCCATTCACCTGTCAATAGACATTTCAGTTGCTTCTACCTTTTGGCTATCGTGAATAGCCAAAAGGCTGCAATGAACATGGGTGTGCAAATATCTTCAAAATCCTGTTTTCAGTTCTTTTGAACATAGAGTTGACCCTTGAATAATGTGGGCGCCAACCTTATGAGCAGTCAAAATTCTGCGTATAACTTCACAGTTGGCTCTCCATACCTGTGGTGACCAATTCGCAGATTCAACCAACGGCAGATCATGTAGTACTGTGCATTTACTGGAAAAAGATTCTGCCCTTTTTCTTGAATAAATGCTTTTCAGATTCCACAAGCCTTTGGTTAACTGTCAGAGTTCTAAAATAGTTGATTTTGACCATTTCTGCCACATTGCTTTTATGGAGGAAAAACAGGTTCTTCACCATTTTTTCTGGCATCACCTCTCTCATATAAACAGAATCACATAATAGATGGGCTTTTGTGTCTTGTTTCTTTCCTTCGGTATAATGTTTTTGAGGTTCATCCACAGTGTGGAAAGTATCCATACTTTGTTCCATGTATTGCCAAATAGTATTCCATTGTATGGGTGGACCAGTACAGAAATGTTACAATGTGTCTGGGAGTTCAAGGTACTTGAAAAAGTATCACCTTGAGGATATATTTACTAATCCTCACTGGACGTATTTAATAATATAATTGGAACACTCTAAAGGAATAATTGTAACCATGTAGGTTTAGTACAATGCTTTATAATTTGATGAGCTTTTTCCTTCATTTAGCTATATTATTCTTACTTCTTCTGGTGTTAGATGTTTTTGTGACTTTTCTTTTTATTCACCCCAAGCATTTGTTGGACAGTCACCAGGTCCCAGGCACTGAGGGAGGCCTGAGGATGACGGGGAGCTACATCGTAGCATTCACAGACTCACAGAGTTTACAAAACAAGGATAATTAGGTGTAAAACAGGAGAGACAGTGGTAAGTGCCATAAAGATGGTGCAACAAAGCCCTGTGAGGATGGAGCCCTGTAATATTTTATATAATTTATATTTTTAATTTAGATATCTAAATTACATTTATATAAATATAGTTAATATTTTAAATTCATAAAATAAGTCAGAAAAACAACTCTGAAAGAACTAAATCGTGGGACAAAAAGGCTCATCAAGAAGAATTTCACGTTTGCTTTTCCATTACCTCTACCACCTGCACTCGTCCATGATGCAGCCGGTCTGGCCGGGGGTCATTCGGCCCCTCATAGATGACGGACATGTGCTGACCCTGTTTAAAGAAACACATGAATGTGTTAGTGGCTTGGTTGGGATATTCTGAGGTTTATGACTGATCTAGGAACAAACGTCTATGGATCTGCATTACGTGAGATGCCTGATTCTAAAAGAGTAGCTGCAAAATGAACTGACTGGCAAAAGGAGTAGTAACGTGGAAATGGAATAATAAGCCCTAACACGGTTCATTTTCCCAAATAGGAAACGAGGAAAATTCTCTTGACTGAAAGTGGCTTAAAAAGATGGAAACAGTTTTTTTTTTTAAAAAATGATGCTTTATAGTCAATGCATGAGGTGCTGGTTTCCTTACTCCCTACAGGACCGCATGGGTAGCGAGAAAGTGCTTTGGGGGTGGGTTAGTGGGGAGGGCGGGGAGGGTAGAAGGTTGGCGGGGCTGCCTGTGCAGCCTGCATAGATAGGGAGCAGCAGATCTGGCATATGGGGGAGGAATTAGCCCTGCAGCCCATACCCTGCAGGACCCAGCCCTGCTCACTTAGCCTCCGCACGCCCATCCCCATTACGGTGGCTCTCGAGGGTCCAACGGGAGGGTCAGCACCCACAAGCAGCACGCTCACCCCACACCCACACACACAAGTACAGCTTTTCTGTTGTAGCACCAAACCCCAAAGGGTTTCATTCATTAGAGCCAGTTTTCAGAAAGAAAAGCATTATCTGCGATCACTAATTGAAAACCTTAATCTAAGAAACGTGCCCACAGGCTTTTAACTTCAGTGGTTTGGAGCAAAGCAGCGGAGTAAATGTTTCATGAGCCTAAATTACTTTCCATGTTTGAAGATAAATTAAGAAGAAATTTTGGTCATCACTTCTCCATGAATTCCAACAGTCTGCATTAAAATATAGGCATACTAATGGCCTGAATTTGAGATGCTCTGCAAAAATAATGAAGCTGAAATACAACATGTCATAACAGTATTCTTATCATGGAACTATTTTTCCGTAGACTATAACTCTGAAATCTTGAGTGCTTCCTTTTCAAGTTGTTTTGCAAAGGTTCCTTTGAGAACCTTTTAAAACAACAGTTCAATACACTTGGGTGCCAGTAGAAACAAAACACAACACGGCCACGCCTGAACACAAAAAGCTACCAGAATGCGAGGCCCTCATCTGGGATGAGGCATGTGGGATTTTCCAGTCCCCTCTTATACCGTGAATGACACAAGAAAACCCTTCAGGAAGCTGGAATTGCAGCGCATTAATTACAGCACAAGTTCAGGCTACGGCACCTCACCCCATGTGCGAGGTTCTGTATGTTGTAGGGGATTCAATGCAGGATGTGATATCACCCCTTACTTCAAGGAGATTTTCTAGATTGCAGTTCTGGACTGTGTGCCCGGCACATAGCATGTGGGTGTCACTTCTCTTCTCAGAAAACCAAAGGGGCTCCCCACTGTCTACCTCAGGCCAAATTCCTCATCATGGCATTAAACACCCCACTTCCTACACTTCCGGGCTTGTTTTCAATGGCCCGGCACGTGCTGATAACACAGCCAACTTGGACTGCTCACCCCTGGGGCGCTGCTCCTCTGTCTAGGTTCAACTCAGTCTCTGCCAGGGAAGGGGAAGGGTGTTTCTCCTCTCACGCTCATTCTTAAAGGTGTGGCTGAAAACTAACCTTTTCCATGAAGTCTTCTGAGGGCACCGACTACATAAAACCCCACTTGGACTCCAGCTCCCACAGAGTCTTGTCTGGACTTTGTCTCAAAGGCTTACTGTTCAGTGGACTGTAGGTCTTTGGTCATTTCTCTCATCTCCCCTCCAGGTTACACTTTTTTTTTTTTGCAGTACGCGGGCCTCTCACTGTTGTGGCCTCTCCCGTTTCAGAGCATAGGCTCCAGACGTGCAGGCTCAGCAGCCATGGCTCACGGGACCAGTCGCTCTGCGGGACATGGGATCCTCCCGGACCGGGGCACGAACCCGTGTCCCCTGCATCGGCAGGCGGACTCTCAACCACTGCGCCACCAGGAAAGCCCCTGGTTACACTATTTTTTTGAGGACAGGGATTACCTGTCCTTTACGAGCCCAGCAATGTGACTTTGCAAACAGGGAGGTCTCAAAAATGTGAGACAAAATTGAAAGATAGAAACATAAAACAAGTTTACGATGAGGCAGTGATTGTGAGACGCCAAGTGAGAGATGGTTAAGTTCTTTGGAAGGGAAGAAAAGAGAAACCATTTGGGGCTGGGATGGTTAGGGACCAAGGATCCTGAGGACGTGCTACATGCTCTAAACTTCCCTTTGAGTCTCTACAAAATATTGGAAATGACTTAATCTAAACTTTCTGTAGGCCACTTGTCAAGATGTCCGAAAACTGGATCGGCACCAACTGCAACCGCCAGTTTCTGCTACTTGGGTCGTGTTCTGACACCTACGGTGAGCTGAACATCTGGCTTCTGTTCCAGAAGAACCATGTCACCAGGCAGTCCAAAGGACTTCATTTGGTAGGTGAGGTAGCCACCATATGAGGAAACCTGAAATTGAAATAGTAGGATTAATAGCACAAGCATTAAAAGAGAACATGGCAACATTAACTCATCTACGAAGTACACTGGCACAGAGATCTGGAAAGATACACAATCAGCCTGTTAACAGTGGTCATTTCTACTGAGTGGAATTGAAGATGGCATTTTAACTTTCTACTTTCTGCCATTTTATATCAATTAAAATGTTTAACATGAACATGATTGAGTTTTACAAGCAAGAAGATACTTCTGTTAAAAAGAAAAATAGTCACGCAGAAACAAATAAGATCCTTTTATTCTAGATGATGACTAAACCAAAATGTCTATTTAATCCGCGGCTATTCTAAGAAATCTAGGCCATTGCTTTCCTATTTAATGGAGAGACTTGATTAACATCTATCGGTTACAAAATGAACCTCTAAAAATAAATTGTCAAAAAAAAAACTTCCCGGGCTTCCCTGGTGGCACAGTGGTTGAGAGTCCGCCTGCCAATGCAGGGGACGCGGGTTCGTGCCCCGGTCCGGGAAGATCCCACATGCCACGGAGCGGCTGGGCCCGTGAGCCATGGCTGCTGAGCCTGCGCGTCCGGAGCCTGTGCTCCGCAAGGGGAGAGGCCACAACAGTGAGAGGCCTGCGTACCACAAAACAAAACAAAACAAAAACACAACTTCGCCTGAGGGCACATGGTGAATATTTCCTAAGTGATTCTGCATTCTCCTAGATGCATAAGCCATGTCCGCCTGTACCACCAGGTATACGGGCCTCCTCTCAGTGCTGCCTCCGCAGCATGACAGTGGTGGAAACATGGAGGTGAATGATCATGGGTTTTTTAGACAGCGACTTCACCTCTGGTCCCTGATATCTCCCACCCTTAAAGTAAAAACTGATCAAGAAGGAAGGAGTGACCAAAGGATGGAAATCAGAGGCAACATCATCTCAGGGAAGGCAGACAAAATACCCTTACTGGAGATGCACATAAGCTGGAGCAGGGAGGAGGGGCAGCCCTTCAGGGCTCCCAAGCCACTGAAGTGCCTCCCTAGAATCTACAGCCTACACAGCTTCACAGAGTTTTGACCTTGGAATCTGGAATTATTCCAAGGTAACATCTTGAATCATCTTATTGAGATTAAGTTTTGCCTTTTTGATGGACTGAGGAGGTTAAAAATATGTCTACGTATCCTTTGATATTCTTGCTTTCAAGAGGTGGAGCTTAATTCTCCTCCCGGAGTGTGAGCTGGGTTTTGTGACTGGGTTCTAATGAACCAAATACGTTAGAAGTGACGGTGTGTCATTTCTGAAATTAGGTTACAAAAACGTTGTTCTCCCTCCCTGTCTCTCTCTCTCCCCTCCCACCCACCTCTTTCTCTCTCCCTCATTTGCTTTGGAGGAAGCCAGCTGCCATGTCATGAGGACCCTCAGGCAGTCTACGGTGGGCCTCACGTGAATAGGAACTGAGGCCTCTGACCACCAGCCAGCCAGGAACACTGGCCTGTTGACAACCACGCCAGTAAGCTTGGAAGTGGATCCTCCAGTCCCAGATGCCTGCAGCCCTGGCTGACATCTTGACCACAACCGCATGAAAGACCCTGAGCCATCCACTCCTGGATTCCTGATCCATGGAAACTGGGCAAGAAAATAATGGTCCGTTGCTTTAAGCTTCCAAGTTTGTGGGTCATTTGTTAGCCACGACTAGATGACCAGTTAAGTACAGGGCTCGCCATGTGGACGTGAAGAGGCATATCACATGAGGGAGAAGTGGGGTTATACGAGAGGAGCAACATTCCCCATACTCAGAGGTCAAAATCCATAGTCCTTCAACCTGAAGACAGAATCAGAGAGCTCAGGCTGACAAGGGACGAATATTTAGTCATTGTAGATGTGAGACTACGGCATCGCCTGGGCTGGGCTCTGTGAAATCCACCCTTTCTCCAAAGCTCTATCCTGGGCCACCAGGTGCATATATCACCTGAGGATGTTTCTACTGGATGCTCACACTTCTGTCCGTATAAATGTGTAGGTGGTCAGATCCTGGAATAATAATTTACGCAGCAAAGGAAAAGCAACTCCTTTATAAGCTCCCCAAGGAGCATCTAACCACACGTGACTCCCAGTCTCCCAGTTTATCCCTCTTCTCCCCCTTCCCCCCTTGGTAACCATAAGTTTGTTTTTTACATCTGTGACATATACACACTACTACATATAAAATAGATAACTAATAAGGACTTACTGTACAGCACAGGGAACTCTACTCAATACTCTGTAATGACCTATATGGGAAAGGGATCTAAAAAAAGAGTGGGTACATGTATATGTATGACTGATCCACTCTGCTGTACGCCTGAAACTAACAACATTGTAAATCAACTATACTCCAATAAAAACTTTAAAAAAAGAAATAAAATGTATTCATAACCACACGTGACTCTACTAATGAAAGCCGTGCTGTCCCTGGATCCTGTGCTTCTTTTAATAAGCTCATGAGTCACTTCTCAGCTTTTGTTTTCCTGACAAGGGGCCCTTCTTCTGCTTTAAAACAAAGAATTCTCAGCATTGGCATTTCAAAGCATACGTGTGCCATTCGCAGTAGATATTATTTAAATGGTTATTTCCCCAGAGTAAATTTCTTTGGCATTAAGTGAAAATCAGGAAGAACCTGGTGCAGGATTTCCTTTGTTGGTCAGCAACCATGTGGGCCCCTGAGGCCCATACACCCTCAGCCTCTCCATCTTCTGCATTTGTGATTAACCGAAGTTCTTCAGTTTTAGTAAACCTGAACTTCCAGAACCTTCCTTCCAGACATCCAGTAGATGATGCCCGTGCAGTGATGGAGGAGGTCCAGCAAGAGCGTGGGAGAACAGCAGGACATGGTTACCTTGTCCCCCAGGTAGGAAGCAGGGGCAACCCACGACGCGCTGTGAACCGTTGAGGGCAGCTCCTGGAGGTCGGCCACCACGCTGTTGCTGCCCGGGTTGAAGGAGATGGGGATGTCCACTCCGTCCACCGTCTCCAGGCGCCAGCCCATCATATCCACAAACTGAAACACAGAGGCAACGGATGGAAACGTGTGCCCATGGCGTCTTTGGTGGTGGTTGAATTATGCAGAGTAGAAAGAGCTGTGGGGCAGCCACCTTACTTCAAAGGCTTCCCTCCAGTATCTCCTCTCGTGTCTGACTCCAGTGAGGGAGCCCACTCCCACTCAGCCCCCACCTGACCCATCACAACTAGGAATTCTCAAAGGGTAGCGACCAGATGCACGTGGGACTCATCCTTGTAGCCCAGCACGCATCCTGGTTCCTGACATTTAGTAGGTGTTCAAAAAATATTCAAATAATACACAAATAAGGCTGTGAATAATAACTAGGACTGTGGGCACATTTTAATGGTGAGCTCCTTAGAAAATGTGATGTGGAATACAGTGGACTGCTGTCATTATTTTTCTCTAAATGGAGCGTCAAAATTATTATTATTTTAAAATATTTATTTACTTATTGGGCTGTGTTGGGTCTTAAGTTGCGGCAGGCAGGATCTTTAGTTGCAGCATGAGAACTCTTAGTTGTGGCATGTGGGATCTAGTCCCCTGACCAGGGATTGAAACCAGGCCCCCTGCATTGGGAGCATGGAGTCTTAGCCACTGGACCACAAGGGAAGTCCCAAGGAGCATCAAAATTAAATATTCCCCAGATCACAAAGGAAGCCAGGAGTTAAACTATGAGGGGAAGAAAAAGAAGGAACAAGACATAGAGTCAGAATAATGCTTCTGGGTTCCCCTGAGGGTAAGAAGAGGAGACTTCAGGGTGGATTTACAAACTAATTTTTTTTTTTTCCCCATTACAAGCCTGCATTCCTTTCAGGAGGCAAGCAGTAAAATAGAGAAAATAATCTTTCTTTGAATACTTGCTGGACATTAAGACATGTCACACAAGAAAGCAAGCATGTGACTAATGGTTCATGGAATCATGAAGGCAACAAAAGTTTTAGTTTCCTGGAGTTAATTTTAAAACAGGTGAGAAGGAAAGTAAAACAGGAAGATAAGCAGATAAGAAGAAACGAGGGGCAAGAACAACTAACTCCATTTATTTAATGAGTTTTTATTGAGCATCTACTATGTTCCAGATCCTGCTCAAGGCACTGGGATTGTATCAAGGAGCTTACATGTGAGCGGTGGAGAAAATAGATACGTAATAAACAACCTTTAGAACTGTGATACACGCTATGAAGTACACAGAGAAGGGTGAAGCCACAGAATGAGGGATGGCATCTCTAAGCACTTGAGCAGACAGCTGATGAACTGAGGGACATGAGGACATCTGGGGACAGAACACTGCAGGCTGAGGACCAGCGAGCATAACGCTTAACATTCTAACCAAGCAAGATGCTAAAAAACCCCACAACCCTTCACGTTTCATGCCAATGCATTACTTCCTCATTTGGAAGTACTAAATAAAAACAAAAGGAGTCTAATGCCCTGCCTACCTTAGCTCTCCTCTTATGTGAGCTGTGACAACGATGACTGACACCGAAACAAAAGCAGCTGGTACAACCTTTGGGGTTCGCTGGGTCCAGGTAGAATGACCCTTCCTGACACACGTTACATTCTGTACCTTCCACATTTTCCTATTGAAGAAAAACATGAAACAAGAGGTCATTCCTTCTAAAGTTTCTCTGATTGAAGAGAGCTACATGCACAAATTAAGTATCAACATAAGATGACAGAACATGGATGCTAACAAAGCATCCAAAGTTACATGGCTGTTAAGCTTTTTACCACATTAATTATTTACACTTTTTTTTTTTGCGGTACGCAGGCCTCTCACTTCTGTGGCCTCTCCCACTGCGAAGCACAGGCTCCGGACGCGCAGGCTCAGCAGCCATGGCTCACGGGCCCAGCCGCTCTGTGGCATGTGGGATCTTCCCGGACCAGGGCACGAACCCATGTCCCCTGCATCAGCAGGCGGACTCTCAACCATTGCTCCAGCAGGGAAGCCCTTCACATTAATTATTTAAACTTTTATACCATGTACAAATGGAAGAGAGGATTTCCTAAATTTCATAAGATGCCCTTTGGCAACCTGAAGGTAGAGAAAGAGCACCAGAAGGATTCACAATATGGGGGGAAGGGGTTCATCCCACTTACTACCGCTTTAGAACATCCACTGGGACTCGGGGGCTCTCCTACACCCTGCAGAATGCCTTGGAGCAGAGATGATTAACCTGGGGTGCATGGGGCACGAATAGGCTTCAGGGGAACCCATATACCTCTTGAAACTATAGACAAACGTTTGTGTCAATTTTTCTGAAGACAGTATATATCTGTCATCAGATTTTTAAGGAGGTCTGTGGCCTCTTCAAAGGACAAGAGCAGTGCGGGGGCGGGGGGGAGGTCTTCGCTTCTAACTATTTCTATCCAATGAGAATGACTAGAAAATGCTATAGTCATTATGGAAATCTATCTTGGGTCAATCCCATTTCCCACCGATTTTTATACAATGACTCAGTACGAAGACCCTCCACAATGGTCAGTGGCCAACGTCCGCAGCGTTGCACATTCCGTCTTACCTTGCAGAGACAAGACCCTGTCCCCAGGTCACAGCCTGCTGGCTCAGTCCCATCTCTGTTGCATTGGCAGGGGAGGCACTCAGGGAAGCGGTAGAAGCCGGAAGCACACCGGTCACACTGCCGCCCTGTGATTCTGGGCTTGCATCTGTACTTAAGCAAAGGAAGCAAACGTCCTCATCATCTTTCTACACATACTTCTAAAGCCGACCTGCACTGCCGCAAAGCAGTTGCTGTATGAAGCCAGTTAAATAGACACAGGGCCTGTCCACGGGGTGCTAGCGTCCAAGGCAGAATGGAGAGAAGCGGATACAAGGCACTCACACAAAATAGCTCAAGGTGACCGTCATCCTGATGATGAAATGGGTCAAAAGATATACACTTCCAGTTATAAAATGAACAGGTCCTGGGATGTCATGTACAGCATGGTGATTATAGTTAATAACACCGCATTGCGTTATTTGAAAGTTGGTAAGAGAGTAAATCTTAAAAATACTTCTCATGAGAAAAAAAAATTTGTAACTATGTACGGTGACGGTGACGGGTAAGTCTAACTAGACTTACCGTGGTGATCATTTCACAATGTATACAAATAGTGAATTATTATGTATACACCTGAAACTAATATAATGTTACATGTCAGTTATACCTTAATTAAAAAAAAAACAATGACCATCATTGATGTGATTCCAAGGGCCAGGCTTGGTACTAGGCTCTGGGGTGCACAGAAGGACACAGTCCCTGGGCCTGAGAGCTCTTAAGTGTTGAGGTGGAAATGTGAATGATATACACACAGGATCTAAACAGGGGTTAGAGGGCCAGCTCGGACCCAGCATCCCTGGGGGAGGTGATGCCTGAGCTGAGTGTAAAAGGCCAAATGTCCCGGGGGTAGGAGGTGGGACAGGCGTTCCAGACAGCAGGAACAGGGGGACACAGCTTGGCATGTGCAGGGAACATAGCGGGTGCTCCTGGAGCAGGTGTATGAGCAGGGATGCTGAACCACGAGCCTGGAGAGGCGGGAGGGGGCCGGCTCATGTGGACGGGGGTGCTGGCCATTGTGACACTGTCCCGGGGCCCTGGAGCGCGGGGCTGAGCCCTGCACACTGAAGGCGGACTGGCTGGAGTTTCACCCCAGCTCTCACATGTATTAGACACAGCATCTCAGCAAGTTATCCAACTTCTCAAGGCCTTGCTTTCTCGTCTTAGGGAGACAGGAAGCAGTAGCCGCTGCCTCCCAGGACCACCGTCATCTTGGAAAGCTTTCAGAGAGGAAGGAGGGCAGCTGGCTGTGTGTGAAGGACTGAGCTGAGATCGGTTCCACAGCAGGTAGATGAGGGGGCTGAACGAGGGCAGAGGTTCTCAGTATGGATGGGGGGATGGGTTCCAAACTACCTTAGGGGGAGGATGCTGGGGCTCATCATGGTCTGGGTGAGACGACAGAAGGCAAGGAGGACCCCCAGTGGTCTGGCTGGACAGTGGAGCAGGGAGGGAGGCGGGCAACGGCCTGTGTGGGGCTGGGCTCCAAGGAGGCTCCAGGGAGCTCTGAGCACAAGAGTGGCTGAGAAAACACTAGAGGCTTCTCAGGGCTGAGAAGCCCAACACCCGAGACGTGAGGAGAGGAAGTGGCAGCTTGGTCACTGAGCTCCACAGCTGAAGCCTGATGGATCTACATACTGATTTTTTCTTGTGGGTCCGAAGAAAGTATTTGGAAATCTGCTTTCTATTAGACTGTTAGGAGTACAATCTGATTTGAAATATTTTATCGTTAACTTGCTACCAAATGTAAGCTATCACCTATCTCACTCGAGGATAATGAAGATATGGTATCTATATACAATGGAATACTACTCAGCCATAAAAAGGAATGAAATCTTGTCATCTGCAGCAACATGGATGGACTTGGAGAGCGTTCTGCTAAGTGAAATAAGTCAGACAGAGAAATGCAAATACTGTATCATCTCACTTATATATGGAATCTAAAAAATACAACAAACTAGTGAATATAACAAAAAAGCAGCAGACTCCCAGATACAGAGAACAAACTGGTGGCTATCAGTGAGGAGAGGGAAGTGGGGGAGGAAGCGGTACAAACTATTATGTATACAATAAGCTGTAAGGATATATTGTACAACACCAATATTTTATAGTAACTGTAAGTGGAGCGTAACCTTTAAAAAGTGTGAATCACTATAGTGTACACCTGTAGTTTATATAATATCACACATCAACTATACTTCAAGTAAAAAAAGAATCTCACCCCAGGGACCATCCCCAAACAAGACAAATATAACTTTATATCCCAGTAAGTTTGCCTTTGGCAAATATCTGCTTAAAATTAAGAAAAGCATTCTGTACGTGATTAAGAACACAAACTTGGGACCAGGTGGCCGAGGTTTGAATCCCAACTCTGCTACTTACAGGAAGCTCGAGCAATTAATCTCTTTACAACTGACTTTCCTCATCTGTAAAAGTAGCTCATAATACCCACTTCATAGGATTACCGTGAGAACTTAATAAACATCTAAAAACCTTAGAAGAGTGCCGTGCACATGTAAGTATTTGCTATCATTACTCCTGTTACGGTATCAGCTAAGGGGAGCAGATGTGTTTCCCTTTATCCCACTCACCACAGCTAAAAAGACAAAATCACTTTTACCTGCAAGGCCTGCTGACCGGGTCAAATGTCATTCAGCACAGCCCCACCCCCTCATCTCCCTCCCTACCTGATACCTGCACGGACTGTTTCCGTGAGGAAGAAAAGTATTCTCCAAATCACACCTCTAGTGCTTTAGGTGGAAGGTGGAAGCAGTCTGCTTGGAGCGATTGCTGCAGACTCGGGACTGCAAACTCTGGAAGAGGTCAGGGACCCTCTGGGAAGCTGGAGAAACTATGGGCCATCTCAGAAAAGTACTTCCACCCACTCACAGGTTATATCACCTCTCTCTCTCTCTCTCTCTTTCTAGTACTCACAATTTTGTTCCTAGGCCCAGGTTAATAACAACCTACTCTCTTCTTGTGAATCCCAAACTAAATGCAATCATGGGCCAGCAGAAAATTGACTGTTCCCAGATGACTCCCTATTTCTGAAGCACAAGAACTCTGGTGGGTGCGAGATGGGAAGGGAGAGTACAGATAACCCCTCCAAATAAAATTGTCTGGAAGAAGAAACCTAGATCAGAGGAGGAACTTTGGCAATGACCCGACTCAGCCTGGGCGTTCACTGCTCCTCCCACCGGCAGTGAGGAAAAGGATGCTGTGCTCAGGGGTCTTGTCACAAAGTGCCATCCAGGCAGCTTGTCATCCTGAAGTCCAGGACGCTTCTTTTAGCAAACACACAGGGCTGCTGGCCAACCTGTGCATTCACGGAAGGCTGGTGCCCACGAGCCTCTCACACCCTGAGTGCCTCCGGGGGACAAGTGACCCTGAGCGTTGACCTGGACCCGGGCCTTGAAGGTGAGGACAGGCAGACGGGAGCCTCTTTCTTATATTTTTACTTCACCGGAAAAGAAAGGAAGGGGAGTATTTTGCAGGGTGGACAGCTGCGCAAGCCGCTTGTCGAGACCAGGAGAAACGTCTGCCTGTTTACTTCAGGGCGTCCGTGGGATGACGTGGTGGGAGGGAGAGCTGGGCAGAGAGGGTGTAACCGCGTCGGTAACATGGGATGAAGCGCTGAGCCTCACTTAGCACGTAGGTAGCAGCCGAGCACAGGAGAGCGGATAGAAAAAAGCAAAAAGCTGAACAGAGTGATAGCAGCAGTGGCCTGGGAGCTGAACCCCAGGACCCCGGGTGGGACTGATGGGCAAGGGTTCACCACAACATGGAAAATACGATGTCTGGATTCTGTGTAATGCCACGCCGAGAGCAATGAACATGTGAATCCCGCGCAAAAACAGGCAATCAAAGGAGCTCTGTGTGGTGCCATGACAACAGGGAATAAAAAGGAAACTTCCCCCTCGAAGTCTGGCTGAATGTCTTTTAAAAACGACCTAAAGTCAGCCTGACCTTGCACACTCCTCCAGGGAGACGCTGTGCTACCGGAGGAGCTGCCCTTCCTGCAACGGCAAGAAGGTTCCAGTTGCTGCTGCCAGGAGGTGCAGAGCAGCAGCACTGAGGATGCGGGTCAAGTGAAGTCATCTCCACGGCAACGAGCTCAGGGCCAAACATTATGAAATGACACCTGCAAGTGTGTGGGTGCTCGTGTGTCTCCCAGGTCACCGGAAAGTCGGGCATTAGGGTGAACTCTACCCTTTGCTCATTAAATACCACGGATCCCTTAATATTGCATTCCATTCAAGTCCAGTTTTAAACTAGAATCCAAAGTCTACCTTATAGTCATTCATTTATTCATCCTATAATTACTGAGTGCCTTCTATTGATATACACACATCCTCGTGTTAGGGGACATGGGAGGGAGGGGAAAAAGTAGAATAAGCCTGTCTTGACCTTCGCGCATTTTCACTGAGGACATGGGACATAGAGATGCAGAAAGTAAGGTAATCACGTGAGAGATGGGATGGCTAAGCTTAGAACTAGCTTTCGGCAATGAGATGACAAGGGTACCTCTGTGGGCTTGCAGTGGCTTCATGCCTTCTTTGCATTTGTACCTTTCATACAGAATCCTTGAAGGATGTGGATAATTTGGGGGTAACAGAAGAGGGGAAAGGAGAGCTGATAACTGAACTGAGGCAAATAGCGTTTAGAGAAAGTGAGAAAAACCAGAGAAGCTGAAAAAAGGCTTAAGTTAGGTGAGTGGGGGCCAGATCACCACGGAAAGCTGGTCTTTATCTTCTCAGACGATGGAGACTTGAGGAAGGTTCTTACGCAAAGAGTAATGTGATGGACGTGGTGCCAGTCAGAGCCACTTCCGCCCCCCAGCAGCCTGCACACAATATGGCGCTCATTATGCTACACTGTCATTATTGATTAGTAGAGGGTCCCCTACCAGACCATGACCTCTCGTTAGCAGGTATGTGTGCCTTTGGCACGAAGCACAGCACCCAAACCGGAGTAGGCGCTGGATATGGTCTGAGTCATAAAACATACTAACTGATGAAACAGAATTTAAAGCCAAAAACAAAAACAAAACATCACAGGGATTGAAGAAAATGTTTCCTCCTAGTTTTTAAAACACCCCACACACCAAGAAGATGAAATCATAGACACATGTGCATTTATCAACATTCTCTATGCACTAATAAAAAAATTATGGAGAAAATCGATTTTTAAATCCCAGTATAATTGTGTACTAGCATATTCCCCTTCAATTAGGGAGAAAAGAAGGAAGGAAGGAAGGAAGGAAGGAAAGGTGAAGGGAGGAAGGAAGGAAGAAAGGAAGCCAGGAAAAGGAAGGTCAATTCGGAGACTGTCAAGATCATTCACACAGAAAGTGGTAATAAAGGACTTCACCAGGCGGAAGTACCTGCAGGGGGCCATCGAAGGAAGGGGGATAATACACACTTTGTTAGAAGTTGACACCTGATTGACTGTAGGAAAAAGGAATTGACTCTAAGGTGATGCTGAGATTTCAGGCCTTGGGGACCGGGAGGAGGCTGTCACCAATATGTAGAATTTTTTAAAAAACATTCAAAGAGAGGAATGGCCTGAAAGGCAAGACAATGGCAAGGGTTTCAGATATGGAATCAGTGTAGAATTTAGGAGTTGAGAGGGCCCTTAAAGATCATCTAATCTAACACTTCATTATACATGTGAGGGGACAGGAGCTCAGAGGTCAGGGGACTTGTCCGCCAAGGCCCTCCCTAAGGAAAACCAATAGGGGAACCCAGGTAGAACTGATTTTCAACGAATGTGGGATAAGACAGCCGTCAGGGATCAGAACTGGAGCTCTGGATCTGGGAATCATCAAGGGTCTGGTGGTTGAAGCCAGGAGAATGGGTGGGGCTTCAGGAGGACAAAGTATAAAAGGCAGAAGGCAGACAGCCAAGTGCCTCGCAAATAATAACAACAGCTAATACTGGGTGCAAGTGTGTGTCAGGTACTATTCTAAGGGTTTTCACACAGGATATTTAACCCTCTAGAGAACTCTAAAAGGTAGGTGCCTCTGGGACAGAGGAAACGAAAGTGAGAACTCTAAGCTCTGTCCGTCCCCATCCGCCCTGCTCACCACCGTGTCCCAGCACCTGCCTGCACGCCGTCTGGAATTTACCATTCCTATTATTTGATGAGGTGCCTCAAAGGGATTGCTTCTCCAGGTTGTTAGGGCTTGTGGATTTCTGCCGACCTGGAAGTACTTCTGTTCCCAGAATGCCAAGTCTACGACCTTTTCTGGTATTTTGTTTCTCCATCTAACACATTTAGTAAATCTGTGAGACGGGCTGAGATCAGGGTCCCCCCAAAATGGCTTTCCTTTTGCTGCTGCTCTTCTGAAAAGGCACGTTTGCACGTGGTTTCACTGGATGTCCAGGTGAACTGCCATCTCCTATAATCGATCTTAAAATGTCTTGAACATCATCGACGTGACGATAGTCTTTTAAAGCAGTGATTCCCAGCATCTGTGTATCTGATTGATAAAATCTTCTGAGGCTATTCTAGCTCTTCCGTTTGTTCAAAGAATCTGATGGCACAATCATCCACTATTAAAAGCAGATGCAAATGTACTTTTTCATTGCTATTATATCTGAGTCAATTACTGTGATCCTATAAAAAAATGAAATTTTGATCAAAATAAGCACCTTTAAGACCACAATCCCGAGAGTTGTCCCAAACAATGGACTTTTTATCACTTATACAATATACTTTTGTAATATTTTCCATGATACAATCAGAGATTGAAGAAGAAATCGAATCGGAGTTTTACATTTAGGTGGGTGGGAGGTTGGAGATGATTTTACCAGGCTTCATTTTATAGATTAGGAAGCTGAGACCAAGGAAGGCAAAGCAACTTGCCCAGAGTCTCCTGGCTAGTTCATGACAAAGATAAGCAAGAACTCAATTTTACGGCTCCAATTGAATTTATTTCCACTTGTGTCTAAAATTACAGCACTAGTTTCAATTAAGAACAAACTGAGTATTGTGGATTGCTGCAATTATTTCTGTAGTTCATTTTAAAGGAGATTAATATTTATAACAGTTTGATTTCCCTTTAGTATGATAAACGTTAACACCTCTAAATAGTCAAATAAAATTTGAAAATTCAAATTTTTCAGCTTTGTGATAACTTGTACAACTGTAAGAGAGTCTGTTGTATCACTGAGAAAGGATATGTTCTTCTTTTTATTGCAAGTTCCAGGTTTCTCTGATTACTTCTTTTACTTGAATGTTAGGTTCCTCTAAACACATTCTTCATTTTCATTAGGATATTTTCAGGGGCAGCGGGGAGCATTCTTTCCTCTAATATTTTCTAAAGAAATAATCCTTTAGGCAATCAAAAGCTTTTTTGGCATCAACACTGGAATTATCATGGGTAATTTGTGCAACTTACAGTCATGTAATAAACTGAAGTTTTTCTTACATTATCTGCCAAGGCCCTTTCATGACAAATCCACTTTGATCATGGAAAGATGTGTCATCCCATTAGGTGATTACAATCTTTTCAGTAATGTCAGGATAAATAATTTCACGTCTTGGTTTGGTCAATGAGATTCCATTCCTGTTGATGTTCCCTCGGGTGTGGGCAAAACTCCTATACAACATGTCTCAGTCCTGAGTTAGGAATTTTCTAGTCTACTAAACTGTCATTGGCTAGTGAAGGTTTGTTAAATTCTCCTTAGAATTTGTACCTAACATCCTATGGTAAATCTCTCTCTCATAGATGGTGCCTTAACTGATTTTTACAGTTTTTAATGCGTTCTCAGTTTCCTTTTTCTGTGGTGGCAGCACTGAGAAACTGTGTGTGAGGTCCTGTTTGCAGCAACTTCCTCTGCTGACCATCCACGTCCTTTTAAAACTCTCCCACTGGTTCTCAGACAGTGAATTCTCCTGCTTCTCTTCCTGCCTGAAAACTGCTTCTCCACCTCCTTGGCTCCTTTGCCTCCTATGATTAAACACAGGGACCCCCTCCAGGACCCACACCTGTTTTCCCTCCTGTGTGTCCACACCTTCTCCTTGGGGTCCTCTCTCACTCTAACCCACGTACATGGTTCCCCAACCTCTACCCCCAGCCCCAAACTCTTCACGTGGGTGATCTGTTTTCAAAAGAAAATCTGAAGTAGTCACTATGGAAAAACAGAACTTTCTTGGACTTGTTGGCACTTATTTTGTGACTTAGTAAGTTTTTATTTTTAATTAAATATGGAGGCACTGGAATGTTTTCAGTATTTAGGGCTCTGAGTGTCTTCATGCAGCTGTGATTGGAGCCACTACAGAGTCTTGGGCTTCGTCCTCTGCCAGGATTCCATCCCCCAATAACTGTTCCACGTCCCCCTGTTTATCTCCTCTCCTGTTCCTCCGTCTAGTTTTTTCTTTATTTTTCCCAAGGTTATGCATTGCGCATTCTGCTGTTCAAACGGAACCTTGTTCTTTCAGCCTTTCTTATATCCAGATTCCCAGCCCCTTGAGTCAGCAAAGGATTTTAATGCTAAGACCTCCCTCTCTGCTTATCCCCCTTATTTGTCAGATTATTCTTTCCCCTGAAGGATTCATGCAAACCCATTCCACGTAAAGACGTTGGATTCTTTCCTTAGACTTGTTTTTCAAATATACGAAAAGGAATATTATTCCTAGTTCAATCTGTTTCCCTTTTTATAACACCCTGGATTTCCTTTTCTGAAGCCAGTTCTAATTCTACAGTTTCTTTAGGTCTGGTCTCTCACTTCTTCTACAACGTTGATTGGGTCATGACTGGCACATCTAGGTCCTTTGAGCTTCCCACTTATCCATCTTCTCCAGCCACAAGACAGCAAGCAACTCCTGGGCACAGTGCATCTTTTTGTTCTGTAGCATCCCTGCAGGTCCTGGTAGAAGCCTGTGCTTCCACACTAAGTGCCCATGAATCAGGAGTTTATTGGAAATAGGTCAGACATCTTCACAGGCCTATTGGTGCATTCGGAACCCAATGCAAAGTCTTTAGTAATGAACTAAGTGCCTGACTTCCTTCCAGAGAATCGCGTAAGCACTGGAGGGACCAGAACCAAATGTATGTGATGAAAGCTCTCTGATAACACCTCAAAATTCTTTGTACCGGTCACATTCCATTTAGGCTCATAGTTGGAGAAGGACAGGCAACCGACTTGACTCACAGAGGACTCACAACCTGTGGTTTTAAAGACCTGGAATCTTCCATGACTCAAATTCTCACTCAGCTTCCTTCCCAGAGGACAAAGGAACTGTTAGACGCTGGGCAACAATCAAAAGTGTGGTTAAAGGTCCTTCCTCAGGAAAAGTAAACGTCGCTGCTATAGAGAGTTGAATTTTGTCCCCAAAAGGTACGTTCAAGTTCTAATCCCCAGTACCTAGATTGTGACCTTATTTGGAATTAGGGTTTTTGCAGACATAATCAAGTTAAGATGAGGTCATACCGGAGTAAGGCAGGCCCTAGTCCAATAGGACTGGTGTCCTTATAAAAAAAGAAAGACACAGGTATATATACAATGGAATACTACTCAGCCATAAAAAAGAATGAAATGTTGCATTTGCAACAGCATGGATGGACTTGGAGGGTATTATGCTGAGTGAAATAAGTCAGACAGAGAAAGACAAATACTGTATATCACTTATACGTGGAGTCTAAAAACTAGAACTAATTAGTGAATATGACAAAACAGAAACAGACTCACAGATACAGAGAACAAACTAGAGGCTACCAGTGGGGAGAGGAAAGCAGGGGCAAGATAGGAGTAGGGGATTAAGAGGTACAAAGTACTATATACAAAATAAATAAGGGAACCCTCCTACACTGTTGGTGGGAAAGTAGACTGGTGCAGCCACTATGGAAAACAGTATGGAGGTTTCTCAAAAAACTAAAAATAGAGTTATCATATGACCCAGCAATCCCAGGCCTGGACATATATCTGGAAAAGACGAAAACTCTAATTCGAAAAGATACATGCACCCTAATGTTCATAGCAGCACTATTTACAATAGCCAGGACATGGAAGCAACCTAAGCGTCCATCAACAGATGAATGGATAGAGAAGATGTGGTGTATATAATATATGCAATGGAATATTACTCAGCCATAAAAAAGAATGAAATAATGCCTTTTGCCACAACATGGATGGACCTAGAGCGTATCATACTAAGTAAAGTCAGACAGAGAAAGACAAATATTATATGACATCACTTGTATGTGGAATCTAAAAAGAATAGTACTTATTTACGAAACAGAAACAGATTCACAGACATAAAAAACACACTTATGGTTTCCACTGGGGAAGGTGAGAGGGATAAGTTGAGAGTATGGGATTAACAGATGCACACTACCATATATAAAATAGATAAATAACAAGGTCCTACTGTATAGCGCAGGGAATTATATTCAATATCTTGTGATAAACTATAATGGAAAAAAGAGAAAAAATATAGATATATACATATATGTGTATAACCGAACCACTTCCCTGTACACCTGAAACTAACACAACATTGTAAATCAACTATACTTCAAAAAAGAAAAATAGGAAAAAAAGATAAAATAAATAAGCTACAAGGATATACTGTACAGCGCAGTGAATATGGCCAATATTTTATAATAATTATAAACGGAGTATAACTTTTCAAAATTGTGAATCCCTATGTGGTACACCTGAAACTTAGACAACATGTATTGCACATCAACTATACGTCAATTTTTTTTAATTAAAGTTTTAAAAAATTCAAAGGCTAAAAAAAAAAAAGAAAAAGAAAAGAAAGACACAGACACACACAGAGAGGAGAAAGCCATGTGAAGACAGAGACACACAAGGAGAATCCATGAGACGATAGAGGCAGAACCAAGGAATTCCAAGGACTGCCGGCAACACGGGAAGGTAAGAGGCAGGCAGGGAACAGTCTCTCCTAGAGCTTTTAGAAAGAGCAACACCTTGATTTCAGACGTTTAGCCTTTCGAACCATGAAAGAATAAATTTCTGTTGTTTGAATACACCCAGTCTGTGGCCATTTGTCAGCAGCCACGGGAAACGAACACAGCTGCCCTGGAGCTGGAGAAGCAGATGCCTGCCACTCGCAGCTACAGTCCCTCCTGGCTCTCACGCCGGGATCACAGGCATGGACACCTACGTCCTTGTGCTTGGGTGGGGGGGAGGGGGGAGTGCAGGGTGGGGGCAAGCCTCACGCTTTCTCCTGCACAGGTCACACCGGCCTGGATGGCAGAAGCTCTGCTTCAGCTTTCCTGCCACATAACCCCTATCAGATTCTTTCCAGCCTTTTCTTCTAGGAGACTGTTCTTCACCCCCTGTGGCCACTCTCTGGTCCTGCCGAGATCAGGCTGATGACCTGGAGTCACGTGACAACACCCTCTGGTTTCCAATGTGGAGCTGACCTGCTGAGCGAACCTCTTGGCCCCCTGGCATCTGTTTGAGCTGCCGTTTGCCTCTTGTCTCTCAGCAGCTGTGTGCTGGACCTCGGTGGCCCCGGAGGCAGCCCCGCCTCTCAGGTCAGGCTCTCCAGCAGGTACTGCCCACCCTGCCGCCCTACCCAAATGGAGGCCCCCTGTGGAGTCCTCTGCACCGTCTCCGGCTGCCCCATCTGAGTCAGGGCAGCAGGCTCCGGATTTTAGACTTCATCAAGCAACGTCCTTAACAAAACTACCAGCTTACGAGAGTGAAGGTTTGGAGCCCAGACCTCAGTACAAACAAACAGCTGCTCACCACCCGGTGACCAAGGAGATGGAACTGATCACGTAATCACGGACTTATCGCACGCACACGCGGAACGAGGCTGAAGTGGACGGCGAGGCTGCTTGGGCCTCGGGAGACAGCCATCTGCCTACCCAGGCTCTGCCAGGCCACCCGAGCTCGAGGGGACCAGACACTCCACACGCCACGCCCATCCCGGGTGGGAGCACCACCCTGAGGTCAACTCAAGCAGTGTCGGGGCCCATGCGAAGAGGAAAGTAATGGGGACCCGTGTGGGGACAGACAGCGTCTTCCCTTCCCACCGTAGGATGCCACAGGTTAGTCCTCCAGGCCTCACCTGCACTGTCCATGGTCCCTGTCGCACTCCTGGGTGGCAGCCCCGTCGGTGCCCATCCTGGAACAGTTGCAGCCTTCGCAGCCGGCCAGCGGGTGGAAGCTGAAGGAATGTGTCTCACACGCATCACACTGGGGCCTGACCGTGCGGGGCGGGCAAAGGCACATCCCCGTCGTCTCCTCACAAAGGCGCCGGCCGCAGGTGCACGCTGGCCAGGGATGAAGAGACACGGTGAAAGGGTTAGACGCCCCTGACCTCCAACAGGACTGCACCAGGGTTTCCAGAACCTTCCAAGGGGTCTGGGAGAAAGGTCTTGCTTTTCTTCCCTTATGGTACTATTGAGTGTGGTTTATCTGAAAGGCCCCTTTCTTGGGGCCAAGACCGACCACACCCAACGCTCATGGTGGACACAACGTGCAGAAGCTGAGTGAGGCACAGCTGGAGCTACTGACACCAAGGTAGACACCCTAAGGCACCCCTCGACTCCGAGCTGCAGTTACATGTCATTCTAACGTGAGGCCTGTCCTCCGTCAGAGGGTCAGCTCTTCTCAGGCTCCTTGAAGGGCCTCCACGTCACCCCAGTGCACTGAGCCCAAGGTCAGGACAGGATGCAGCAGCAGGGCCCTTGTTAGGCAAAGGCTGGCCTCCATGCGGGGACTCTGCCCCCTTCACGTGGCCTGGGCTGACCCTCGTCTAGGGCTGCAGCACATTTCCTAGATAAAGATCCATGGCCTCCTCATTCAGTGAGGAATATGCCCTGTGACCCTGGCTCTCCTCCCACCTCAGCTGAGCTTTGGTGAGGCTGCAAAAACTGAAGCCTAGGGCTTCCCTGGTGGCGCAGTGGTTGAGAGTCCGCCTGCCGATGAAGGGGACACGGGTTCGTGCCCTGGTGCGGGAAAATCCCACATGCCGTGGAGCGGCTGGGCCCGTGAGCCATGGCCGCTGAGCCTGCGCGTCTGGAGCCTGTGCTCCGCAACGGGAGAGGCCACAACAGTGAGAGGCCCGTGTACCGCAAAAAAAAAGCAAAAAAAAAAAAAAAACTGAAGCCTAACCTATTCCACTAAGAAGAGAACTGAGATGTCCAATATTTTGATGCTTGAGGCTATTTACCTTCACCTGCTTTGCCAAGCGCATGGGTCACGTAGCATGGGAAACATAAATATTTATCTTCTAGAACCTTGCTACTCATAGTGTGGTCCCTAGACCAGCAGCACAGGTATACTCTCACTGGTTACTGGAAATGCAGACTCTCAGGCCTGAGAGTCAGAATCTGCATTTTCACAAGATTCCCAGGTGAGTCTCTAGCACAGTGAAACTCAAGAAACCTGGCCCTAGGTGACCGTGGCTGACCTGAACATGCACTTACGCTTGCAGTGCGGGAATCCGTAGTAGCCCATTTGACAGCGGGTACACTGCCGCCCAATGACATGGGGCCGGCATGGGCACTGCCCGCCCTCTGGGCTGCAGCGATGGCCAATGGCCCCGGCGGGGTGGCACTCACAAGGCAGTGCACCATCATGGTAAAGGGCCACCAGGGACCTGGCAGAATCCTTACAGAATCCAGAGGCTTTCTGGGGGCTGTGGAAACAAAAACTCATGGTGAGATCCTGGGAGGCGTGCCCAGAAACGGTCCCAACCTTCCTCTTCCCACATGCCTCACCAAGCAGTGTTTTGGGGGAGGGGCTCTGGAGTTCGGGAGGAAGTTAGAGAAAACCCCACCCCTGGACTCACAGAGGGTGCCAGCCACCCCTCCTCCCATCCCCATCCACTCCAGGACACATCACAGGATGGTGGGTGGGAACTTTCGGTGGCTGGAATAAAGGGGTGAAAATTCACCTATAGGATGAGTTGTATGGTGTGTGGATTATATCTCAATAAAGTAGTCACCAAAAAATTTACACCTACATGTGTAATGATACACCAATTAGAATAATAATGAGGAGGTGAATTGCCAACATTTACTGAACATGTGTGTTAGAATTTTTGCCTACACCTCACTTAACCTCACAACCACCCAACCAATTAGTCCCTAAGCCCCATTTCACAGATAAGGCAACTGAGGGCCTAGAAATTAGGCAACATTCCCAAGGCCGCAGAAGTGGTTGAGAAGGTACTCAAGCCCATAGCTGTTTGACCTCAGAGCCTTTGCTCTTAATATTTTCTATGCAGGAGGCATCTGGCCCCCGGGAGCCTCAGTTCCTCAGGAAACCTACAAGGGGGCAGGGTGGGTCTGCAGAAAAGAATGGCAGGAGTTGATACTCAGGGCTGTTCTAGGCTCTTAGCATTCAGGGACCCACAGAGGGAAGACGGGGAGGTCCACCCCTCTGTGATGCTCCCCACTCAATCAGAGGGCAAAGGAGAGTGGGACTCAGGGCTCACATGCCTCCCCGCAGAGGAAGCCCTGTGTGGTATCTTAGGAATCTGAGTCAGCTAAGAGGAAACAGGGAAGAGGAAGAGAAACTCCCAAGCAGCCTGTGAAACCCAGCTTGGAGGGTGATCTGTTGAGATCAAAGTTGAGGAGGGAAATCTCGCCCAGATGTGCACAACGGCTGTAGCGTGTCCCGAGGACGCGGGACTCAGTGCCACTCCCTCAGGCTCCCAGAGGAAGAGACAGACCCAAGGGCCACCCCTCCCCGGGCCTCTTGCTCTGGTCGGGAATGTGGGAGAGCTGCATGCCTCCCAGGGCCTTTCCACAAAGGATACTTACTCAATATAAAAACTGTCCCCTCCACAATTGGTGACAAACTCGAATGACTTGTCCACTGATTTTCTGTGAAGGATTTGGTAGTCGTAATTCTCCGCAGGCACCACTAGGACACGGACCTAAAGGGAAGCTGTCGGCATGTCTTTGGATTTCCAACAGCACGGCATACCTACGGCTCTCCATCACTTTCTCTTCGCTAAGATCAACGTTCTTTATTGTTAAGCCCAAGACCAAATGAAACAGGATTTATGAAAAAAGAATCACAAAACAACCCTAAGCCAGTGTTGAAGGCTCAGGCCATGTTTCCATGCAGGAAATGATAACAAGTGGGGGGCAGACCTCCTGGAGCACCTGTTCAGAGAAGCAGCAGCCTCGGGTGCTGGGCGGGGACAGGAGATGTCAGGGGTGAGCAGGACAGCTGTTAGGACAGCCAGGGCCCTGTGTGATCCATGCCCGGGATGACCCTGGATCTCCAGAGGTTGCATTTTGTGTTTTTAAATGTGAGCAAACCGAAATGGCAGGACCAATGGGGAAACTCACATGGTGGCTTGCCCCTGAAATTCATATCCTATCAGATACTCTATTATGAATAATTGTAGCCCCAGTCTTTAAAAATACTGCTCAGTTCTCTGTACCTGTATAAACCAGACTGCGCCAGTAACAAATGCTGCAGGAAATTTCAAACGTCTTCGTCAACTACTCACCAACTTACAGAGTCTACTGCTCTCACGTTATTCAGTTCAATAAACATTGCCAAGTACCTGTGCCAGACGGTGTTCCAGGCACAGGGGATACAAAATGAATAAAGTCAGGCCCCTGTCCCTAGGAAGATGACATCCTCAGAGAGAGAGGAGGCATGAGCAAAAGCTGGAGGGCCACAGAGCAGGCCTGGGCTGTGCTTCCTGGCTCTCCAGGGCTTTACAGGCATTGGGTGACCACGATTCCATCGACCAAGGTAATGAACTGGGTAGGGGATGCCCGGGGCTGGGCTGGTAACAGGCTAAGTTGGAGGGACTTGTAAGCTCTCTGGCTATGGGGATGTGCAGTAGATGGTCCTAGAGCTCAGCAAAGATGAGAAATGAGTTCACAGATGAGGGTGTCATTCTCACAGAGGAGAGAACAGAATCGACAGGCGCAGACGATGTTATTCAAAGAGAAATCTTAGAACAAGGGGGCTCACCGTCGAGCCCGAGGGAACGGCGACATATGGGGATGAAGGGAAAGAGAAATCATTGAAGGAGCAGTGGAGAAAGTGGGGGAAAAAAAAAAAGAGAAAGTAGCTATGGAAGCCAAAAAGAATGAAATTTTCAAGAACAAATGAGTGTTCAATGCTTCAGAGAGAGACCTGTCAGAGGAGATTGAGGAGGGGCTGAAGGAGAGGGCTCCAGGCTCGTGCAGGGAGGTTTTTCTTCCTAGTCACTTCTCTATTATTCTGCTTTCCCTTGATTTTAATTGTCAGAGAAAGACTTTTTTGGGGGTAAAGTTAGCTGCAAAATTTAAACACTTTGCTATAAATCTGGCTTCAGTTCCTAATTATTGTCATGAGCCAAAACTGACGCACAGAGCACAGAGCAGCCAACCAAGGCAATCACGTGAAGAGCAAGCTGAGAAAAAAGCAGAACACACCCAAATTAAGGACTTTCCTTCTGGAACCTTCACGGTCACAGCCACCTCCGGCTCCGAGATGTCAAACTCAACCTGATCTCCGGCGATCACTTGGTCCCGGCAGCCAAGCACATGGGGGCAAAAAGAGGCACGGAAGATGCCTGGGGGCAGAGAGAGGCATTCCTATCGCACCCCTGCCAAGGCAGGTGAGCCCTGCAGCCGGCCCTGCTCCCCGCAGCTCACCTGGCTGCAGCCGCCCTCTGTCCACAGACACCTGCGCCAGGAACGTCGGATGCACTGGTTGATAAAAATGGACCACAATGACGTATCGACCCGGACGCGGTACGAGTCTTCGCAAGGTCACTTGGTTCTGGGTGGGAAAAAAAATATTCCTCAAGCTGCAGAGTTATGAATAATTAGAATTACGGGATATTTTGAGGTTAAAAACCAAAACAACCTCGGTATTTACCCAAGAGAAGTGAAAATCCACATTCACAAAAAACCTTCTCTTGAATGTTTGGAGCAGCTTTATTTGTGATCACAAACACTGGAAACAAACCAAATAACCCTCAGCTGCAGAATGGACAAACCAACTGTGGGACAACCATAAATGATGCTGGAGGGAGGGACATTTGGTAAAATCACTTTGGAAAAACTATGTGTTGGTTTTTACCAGAGTTGAACATATAACTGAGCAACTGCATTCCTAGGTATTTAACAACAGAAAGGCACGCTGTGTGTGCAAAAGGCCCTACAAGAATGTTCCCAGCATTCAAGCACCACTTGTAATAACCGTGTAACAAAGGGTCAGACTCCATTTTTTATGTTTGACGGTTTTCAAGCTCCATCACTCACCTATTGCCTTTTGTCCTACACCTGGACAAGCTAATAAGAAAGCCCAGGTGTTCATCCCTTGGCACATGTGGGAAGTTCTAACCACACAAATTCCAGCCCATGGGAGAGGGAGCCCTCACCCAGACTCCCCCCCCACCCCCTCCTAACCACAACGAAAACCAGATTCAGACCCCAATGCTTGCTCAGGTTTGAGTGTGAGCCCTGCTCTCCCCAGAAAGCCTCACTATGTGAGTAATGTCTTTTCAAACTGCAAAAAAACCCTACAAGAATAACAACCATAGAAGATTATCTTTTAGATGAGAGCTGTGCCTTGGAGGGTGACTGACTAAAGGTCATACACTAATTTTATAGCAGAACCAGGAGTAGAGCTCTATTGCCATGATTTCAATTCATTTCCCCCTACTATTCTAGGTTGCCTTGCCCACATGGGATCTTACGAAATTTTCTCTCCCAAACCCTGTTAATTTCCTATCTTGATGCAATGTGAACTGACACAAGCCATCTCTAGGATCAGAAGGACATAATGGCATCAGAACAAACATTAAGTCCTGCAATTGTGTAGTTTACAGTGAAAAAAAGGTGTATTCCCTTCATACACTTCACCTTTGTGCTCTAGATGATTAATCAATATGTGTTTATTGGGAATGTCCTGCCTACAAGTTGGGGCCGCAAAAAATTTGTTAGAGTTCTAAAAGCGCTCATGTTCTGATCTGGGAAGATAATTAATGACTCAACAACGTTAAGTAGCAGTAGCCCATGAAAATATGACCTATCCTAAGATGGCTCATGAAAAATTGCCAAATGACTATGTAGATAGCGATGCAGGAGGGAAAAGGAGCGTCAGGATGGGGCGGCCACAGACAGGATTAACCGGATGCCTCATGCCTGGGATTCTCCACAGTTGAGAGCAGAGGTGCTCAAACTTTAGGGGCATCCAAATCCCCTGGAGGATTTGTTAAAGCACAGATTCCTGCGCCCCTCTTCAGAGTTTCTAATTCAATAGTTCTGGGGTGACGCCTGCAGATTTGCATTTCTAACAAGTTCCCTGGGGATGGGGACGCTGCTGGTTGGGATCACACTTTGAGAACCACTGGTTTACAAGCAACACACTGAGGGGGAGCCCTACCTGTGGGGCCTTCAAGGTGACTCCAGTAAGAGCGTCAGCAGAAGGTAAAGGGTCCTGGGGCAGGAGAGGGGAAGACCCACCATTCGGAACATCCAAAATTAATGCTGTTGGAGGAGTTTCAGGGACCAAGGAGATACAGGTGGCACTGAAAAAGAGAATACTGAAAAATAACAAAAACCCGAAGAACTGTCCCCCGGTGAAGATACAGAGTCTAAGCATCAAAAGGATCCAGAGAACCACCAGCCTGTGGAGATCTTTATACAAACATACTCAGTGCTCTAGACTGGCCAAGTGTATTCCGGCTGCCCGCTTAATACAATAAGCTAAGACAGAAAAAAAAAAATCTTAATTTTGAAGGAAAGTAAGCTAGATGGAAACTTTTTAAAACTTCCCTCTCTAGGACTAAAATTCATTGTTAAATGAGATCAACGCAATGAAACATTATTATTCACCTCTAAACATCAATGTTGACATAAAACTATACAAAAACCAAGAGAACACATGCCTATCATTTCTTTTAGGCACAGCCAGATTTCATTGTCTTGGTGGTTTCAACCATATGCATAAGATGTCATGACTGTATCCATAAATTATTTTTGAATCTACATCCAAACAACCTTCCCCAAATCCCAAGAATCATTGGTTAGCTAATTCTCATAACATAGTTGTGAGATGGGTCATTATTTTCATGTTTTTTGTAAATGAGGAATCTCAGACATAGAGATTAAAGGATTGGAACAAAGTTGGGTCTTGACGAAGGCTCAGAATAGAACTTCAGAGTAACTGCCCTCAAGGGTGAGGCTTAAACATTTCCCCCAGTTGCTACTGTGTCAGCTTCCTGATATGATGGAATTCTGGAAAGAATGCTGGGATGAATGATTTAGCTCTTTTTTTCTTTTTTTTTAATGCATCACCAGCCTTCAGCACCTTGGCCTGTGATCGTTTCTGAAGTCGAATATAAATCTACAGTCTTAAAAGCATTAAGTATCACTCAGCACAAACAAGGGATAAAGGAAGGAAACACATTACCTTTCATTAACAAATCTCCCATAACTGGCAATGCATTTGACGTGAGGTCTCAAATACTCCACTGAGAATTCTTCAGTGGGTATGATACAAATTTGATGCTGTCGAGCAAATACAAGAAGGTATGTCCCAGTTATCAGCAAAGTCAAGGTTATAGCCAAACACATTCTTTTAAAAAAGCTGTTCAGGTCTTCCCTGGCAGTGCAGTGGTTAAGAATCTGCCTGCCAATGCAGGGGACACAGGTTCAAGCCCTGGTCCAGGAGGATCCCACATGCTGTGGAGCAACTAAGCCCGTGCGCCACAATTACTTAAGCCTGCACACCCACAGCGAGAGAAAAGCCCGCACACAGCAACAAAGACCCAACAACAACAACAAAAAGCTGTTAAGAATTCATCCAGAGGAATTATAACTATTATTGTAAAGCAGTAAAAATCACAGGAGAGCACTCCCTCTGGCATCATTATGTCCAACAAATCCTTTTTACTATTATGCAGGATCACTGACTAAATTGCTCTTGGAATAATTATACGAACAAACAAAATCATGTGAAAGTTCAAAAACAACTCTCTGTCAGTGACTTTTGACAGTTTTTTCTCTCCTGCCTTGGGCTGATGCTGGCTCTTCAGACCCCTTGGCAGGGAGAGGCAGGGATGTGGTGGGCAATCAGGGAGCCTGCTGTTCAGAAAGAGGGCTGCTCCTGCTACAAACAATCCTTCTCAATAGAGGTTGACTTGTATCTCAGGCACATTTGGGCTCTGTTTCCAGAGCTAGTTTCTGAGTCACACAAGAAATTCAGTCATTAACTTAATACCTTTCATTCTAAATCAAAACTATTACCAGCTTGGTCACAAAGCTATTTGGTAACAACAAAATTTTAATTGAACACCTACTATATGCCAGGCACTGAGACGGTGGGATTCTGCAAGACCAAGATGGACACACTCCTGCCTTCACAGAGCTTATTTTCCAGTCAGCCTTGACTCTGAATGACATCTGACTATTTCAAAAAGGGCAAACTTATGCTTAAAAGAAGGATGTTCAGCCCCATTATAATTTCCAAAAATGAAGAGGTTAAGATTCACTTGACTTATTATGTTTAAAAAGAGTCATCATTTTAAAAAGTCTTAAATTTTTATATAGTTTATATAATAATGTTTAAAAACTAAACTCCAGATAGTTCTTAAGAGAAAGCGCAACATTTTTAATACTGTCAAGCATGAATATCTAGAACATATTAGAACAGGTTGGCCTGGCACTTCCCAGAGTGATACATGCTTAATATTAGCAGTATCAGGAAGTTGCTTCATGCTTAGATAATCTTATGTTCCCTGAGATATTTATTGTAAACCTGACCACCCCTTCCTAGCCCAGATCCCACTGCCTCTGTTTATCACAATTCTCAATATTTAAGTCATGCTATTAAAAGGGTATTTAATCTGCCAAAGCTGGCATTTTAACTCTTAATAGTATATATCCGGGTTTCCCTGGTGGCGCAGTGGTTGAGAGTCTGCCTGCCGATGAAGGGGACACGGGTTCGTGCCCCGGTCCAGGAAGATACCACATGCCACGGAGCGGCTGGGCCCGTGAGCCATGGCCGCTGAGCCTGTGCGTCCGGAGCCTGTGCTCCGCAACGGGAGAGGCCACAAGAGTGAGAGGCCCGCGTACCGCAAAAAAAAAAAAAAAAAATAGTATATATCTAATCAATTGAAAATACTCTTCTTGGAATTGAGTAACAATGGTCTGGAAAAAAATACCAGGTGATTACAACCTTGAAAATTCTGAAGAAATCTGCCAAGAAGCTAATAGACATAATAAAATAGTAAAGTGGAAAGAAATAAGCAGTAATTAATGGCATTTCTATACACCAGCAATAATAATAAACTAGGAAATATAACAACAAAAGATAGTTCATTCATAATAGTAACAACAAATACAAATTAATGAAATGGCGTTTTGTGAAATGTGTTCAAATTTGATGACTAAACTTTATTGGATGCTATAGAAAAGGCTCCAACAAATGAAGAGGCAAAACAGATTTCTAGGTGGGAAAATAAACATCATAACACTGGCAATTCTCTGCAGGTTAACTTTATAGATGTAACACAAACCCAACCAAAACTTTAATAAGCTTTTAAAAATATATATGGTTACCAATAAAAATACTTCTAAAATTCAGCGGTCAAAACAGAAGCATACCAGAAGGAATCGGGCCATCCGTGCTTTGAGCCAAACATCTGCATCTTCTAACAGCTCGTACACAGCAAGGCGACTCC
Organism: Phocoena phocoena; assembly: GCF_963924675.1. Lineage (NCBI taxonomy): Eukaryota > Metazoa > Chordata > Mammalia > Artiodactyla > Phocoenidae > Phocoena > Phocoena phocoena. The sequence continues at coordinate 50,339,381 of NC_089231.1, forward strand.
TGCTGTCGGTCACAGCGCTCCGGCAGAGGACGCTACAAGAGGAAACAGTTTTCTTAACCTTACTCCCCTGGTCTCCCTCACTTTATGCCCTGTGGGGTTGCTGATTGCGCTTCAGCTTCTCCTGTTGTTAACCAGGTCACTGACAATGAATTTCCCTGGAGGTGGAGTTTAGGAGGGATGCAGCCCATGATCAGTAGGGGAAAAAGAACCTTCCCACTGTGCTCTGAGTTGCACCTCTCAGGGCTGACGGCCTTGCGCACCTTCTCTACCCAGCTTTTTTTTTTTTTTTTTTGTGGTACGCGGGCCTCTCACTGTTGTGGCCTCTCCCGTTGCGGAGCATAGGCTCCGGACGCGGAGGCTCAGCGGCCATGGCTCACGGGCCCAGCCGCTCCGCTGCATGTGGGATCTTCCTGGACCGGGGCATGAACCCGTGTCCCCTGCATCGGCAGGCGGACTCTCAACCACTGCGCCACCAGGGAAGCCCTCCACCCAGCTTTATAATACTTGGTTTGGTCATCTGGAGAAAGAGCCCCAGGGCCAGTAATGTCTAAGACACAGCCTTCTTGGAAATTTACCAATATCATTGGTACTGTTGGAGATTAAAGTTGCCTACTGAACTCACAATGACCATCTCATGCCTCGTCAGTAATGAGGCTGAAAAGCCCCGAGTTTGCCTTTAGAAGCTCAGTCTGTTCCTCCTAGTGCTCCTTCCTCATTCTACCAGTGGTGCTCCTTCCCTCCACGGCATCAGAGGACATACAGAGCTCAGGAACATTTAAAGTAAGATTTTGAACTAGAGAATACAGCCTCGTAGTAAAACCCATAAAGGAAGTATTATGTGAGGAATGCTTCGACTTCATCGTCTAAAGTAGCAACTTTTCAGTCTATAACTATAATTTGGAACTAGAGACATACGAAAAGAAAACGACCATCTCTGCAAAACGTTTGAAATAATTAATGCAATACTTTTGAGGTGAGAATTAAAATGAGATAGTGTATAAAGAGCCATGGTTTGTGGCATACATTAGAAACTCAATAAATAGCTGTTTTCTTTTCCCTTTTGTGCATGTGTGTGGGTGCGAATACATGTGTCAATTAAAATGCATTTCTACTGGATTCAACCATAACTCTGGGAGTTAAATATATCAAGTGATTATATTAAGTGACTCCCTTAGATTGAGTTTTATCCTCTATTCAATTCTTACTAAGAGTAGACTAACAGTAATAACTGGATTGATTGAATCATTAGTGATCAGCTCTCTCATGGAGGGCAGATCAGATTTATCAGAGTTATCACAGCACTATTTTGGAAAGTGGTGTTCCTACGAGCACCACTACTTTTCTGTTGGGATATTGTTTTATAACAACATAGTTAGACCTCACTTGAGAAATGCTGGGAAAGGTTCAAACCTCAGCAGGAGAAGCTGCCATATTGAAAGGGTCTGTCAGTTGAAATAGGTTTTTATGGGTCAAATATTTCCCAATTGCATCGTATTTTTGGACTCTATTACTTGCAGCCTGGTCATTTTCACTTATCCACATGACACGCAAAGTAGAGAAAAAGGAAATATTTTAGACAAGTGAAAAGATACCACGGGACTTCCCTAGGAGTGGTAATTCCTAGTCTAATGCAGTATTGTCTTGGAAATCTAATGATTGAGAACTTTGGTGTTGTCGCCACGTCCAAAGCCTAAATGATCTGCAGAATATCATGTACTTCTCGCCTTAAAACACCATTCAGACAAAGGTCCTGAAACAGTGCTTATGGCTCGCGGAACCCTGGAAGGGTGTTCTTTCTTTCTTTAGTTTTGAAATCACTCCTCTGCTTGGCATAGATAGTCTCAGCCTCTTCTGAGATAGTCAAGAGTCATGGAGGTCATTAAGAATGTTTCCTCCTGCTTGCTGGGCCATCTCCACTTTGTACACTGTGGAGCAGGGATCAAGCCCTGATCTGCAAGGTGGAAGGGGTCAGAGAGCTGAACTGGAGGGTGGGCTTGGATGGATGGAGTATGGAGAAGCCATGCCCTAGGCGCTGTGGCCAACAGTCTCCAGGACTCCGGGGGCGAGTGTACATCCCAGTGGTGGCTGATGTCACCTATAGATGAAACTAGTATTTTCAGAAAATGACAGAACATTCTAGGGAACTTTTCTGGGCCATCTGGTGTTCCTATTAAAAATGCATATATAATTACATTCTTTGTTTCTTTTTTTAAGCATCACCCCAGAGAAAAGGGAAGATTAGATTTTTTAAGGTTTTGAAAAGAAACGTTCACAGTTTATTTTGTAGGGTTGCCAAGAGTGTGATATTAATTTAATAACCGTTTCATCAAGTCTCATAAAATTTTCCATTCTAAGCTACCAAAAGTAACATTTTTCATAAGTTCTTTAATTTGCAAAACAGGGAAAATGTCCAACTACCTCAAGTCATCTTGGGTTTGACAAAAAACACATAAACATAGAGGTTATAAAATGTTCAAGGTCTTGGCCAAGAATTGGGAGGGTTCACTGTAGTTATCACCCCCCTGCCCTCTCAGGAGCCTCTGCCTTCCAGTGCCATTTATTCTACAATTAATTTCATGGGAAACATCCCTTGCACTGATTTTTTAATTAAAGTATACTCTGAACATTTGCATACATCTTTAAACATTACGCAAAGAAAACAATTTTTAATAAACCTTTGTCAGCGCTCTTGGAAGAGATGAACTTTGTCAGAGTGAATCTGAGATTCCTTTGTCAAATTATTTTTCACCTGACGATCAACATTAATGATCCCCAGTTCTGAAGGGCATGCTGTGAAGGCAGGAGTAGTGGAGAATGTGCCAGGCGCCCATGTACTCTACACGGTGTTTGAGGGGAGAGCCCTGAGTTCACTGCCCCCCACAGGGTGACACAGAGTAAAGCAAAAAGGTTGTGCTGCTTCATGTGAATCTGAGACAAAATGGTAAGTAGAACATACAGCTTTTCAAGAAAGTGCAAGCTTTTCAAGGTACTGCCTACGGAGAAGCCTTCTGAAACCACGCTGGGGAAGATGCTGGGTCGCACAACTACCCCCCTGCTGGTTTTCAAGCTCAGCCTCCAAAAGGAAACGACTTTCCAAGTTAGATAAAAACTAAAGTTCCCACAGCTGACCTCCTGCCTGTCCAGTTACAGAGGACTCGCCCAGGCGGGAAGGTTACCTGTATTTGCAGCTGTAGATGTTCACCCGGCCTGCCAGGTCAGCCCCGGGGCCCTGCACGTGCACGTCGGCCTCACACAGCTGGTCTGCTTCCGTGGCATACTCGACCACGACCACGTAGTGGCCGACCCTCGGGACCCGCAGCCGCAGGTGCAGCTCCACCTGTCGGAGAGCCCAAGTGGACAGATGTGAGATGTGCTGGATGCGTTTCCATAGGCAACGGTGAAACTGGGGCTGAGCAGACCCCAGGAAGAGTTTTATATGTCATCAAACTAAGAAATGTGGTCTTATAGGTAGGGATGCCCAATAAAATACAGGACGCTCTGTTAAGTTTGAAATGCAGATAAGTAACACATAATTATAGTTGAACTGCAATTCAAATTTATTGGGGCATCTGGTATTTTTATTGTCTAAATCTGGCGACCCTACTTATAGGGGCCTCTACTCCTTCTACCCATATATTTGCCTTGTTTCCCAAGGCCAAAGATACTCCAAAACTTGAAGTAAAAAGGAATTTCCAATGGGAGATGAAAGGAATGAAAGTACGCCTCGAAGCTCTTTAACTGTTCTTTGATTAAAAAAGAGACTTTTATGAATGCAAATAATGACTTGTATGAATGCAAATAATGTAAAGTGATACACACACCTCTCTCCTGAGATGATGACTAATGATAGCTTGGTTTTCATACTTCCAAACCATTTTCTACATCTGAAAATGCACAATGCACACATATGTACTTTTTTTTTTTAAAGAAAATCTGTAGGCAAACATGGATGCTTTCATACCATCACAGCAGAGCTGAGTAGTTGCGACAGGGTCCATATGGGCCGCAAAACTGAAAATACTTACTACCTGGCCCTCTACAGATAAAGCACACCCACCCCTGACACTGCCTAGTGGTTGGGAGCATGCAGTCTGGAATCACTGTGCCTCCAGCTGTGTGACCTTGAGCAAGTTACTTAACATCTGTATGCTTCAGTATCCCCCTGGGTAAAAATGAGGATAACGTAGTACCCACCTCTGAAGATTACGAGGATTAAGTGAGTTAATATGTGAAGAGCTCTTAAAACTGTATCTGCATGTTGTAAGCACTATATAAACGATGATTATAACTCTGGTTCTTGCTTTTTGCCATGACTTTTTTTTTACTCAGTAGTATTTAGTGTGTCTATATCAGTACATACAGATATACTTCATTTTTCTAATGGCTCCCTACCATTCCACAGTATGAATGTAAAATCATTTATTTAACTAATCCCCTATTGACAGACACTTAGGTTGTCTCTAATTTTTCCTAAAACATATAAGGCTATATGATCATCTAGCTATATCTATGTGTATATCTGAATCTATATTTGTATCTTTATGCTAGTATTTCTGTAAGATTCCTAGAAGTGGAATTAGAATTGCTGGATCAAAGTGTATGTGCATATTTAATGCCTGAGCCAATATTAGAACTACACTCCTTAGCCGTTTAACCCACTTCGGCCCGTAAGCACAGGCCCAGCCAAGCTTCACCACGCTTAATTAAAATCCTCTTGTCCCTTGCCTTCAGGAAATTCACATGTACTGTTCCTTCTGTACAGCTCTGAAGCCCACAGCTGCCATTTTCCACAGTGATTTTTCTATCACTTAAATAATAGAAAGACTTCCCTCAGGGAGAAAATGTGGATTATCCACACCACTTCTCCACTCTGTGTCTTACGGTGAAATATGCCGCTGCCATTGGTCCGTGTGGGGAGGTCGTTGCTAGCATCTCTCCCCTGGGCACCTCCAAACCAGGGCTTGTCTGTCTTCACCCCACCATGGAACACACACAGGCCAATGAGGAGCCTTCTCCCAGGAGTTATCATTGGCTGCCAGTTCTATCATAGCACTCTATTCTCTATTATAAGTTTCTATTACTCTTCCTACTCTGAGTCCTTTGGGTTGATTTTTGGAAGACTTGTTGGAAGGGTTTTGAATGTATTTTTGATGGTAATAATGGGTTCTGACAAGTCAGACAAAAGATGTAAATGATGGAAAACAGAAACCCTACTGTCGCTGCTTGTTATCAGTTATTATCTTTGAAAAAGCGAACTTTAATGAAACCAGTGTCACTCTGGAGGGATCTTTCCCATTTTATGGCACAAAACTGTCTTCACCTAGTTATCGGTGTTTCAGGGTAAAGACGTTAAAGGTGGGTGTATCAAATCTGTTGCTTACACAAAGCTAAGAGGGATAACTAACCTGCCTGATGTCGAAGTAAGGATTCAAAATGATTTGGTCAACATAGACTTATTAAACACCTACTCTATGTCTGCCCACCAGCAAAGTGATGGACATGCAATGGTAAACAAGACAGATCTGGTCTCTGCCCTCAGACAGACTTTAATCAAATAATTAGATAACTGGACAAATGCAATGTGAAATTACATGTATGACAAATGCTCTGAAGAAGGGCTAAGAGGGGTGCCTGAGCTTGTTAGGAAGATGAGGGGGGAGGCGAAGACTTCCCTGAAGAAGCAACAACCAAGCTGAGTGCGGAAGGACGAGGAACAGACAGCCAGACCAAGAGGGGAGGGAAAAGCATTCAGGCACAGGGAACAGCCTACGACATAAAGGGTAGCCTATAATGTACGTCCAAGTGACTGAAGGTTGGCCACAGTGACAAGGAACAGAGAGCAAGAGGAGGTATGATAAAACTGGGAGGTAAAAGGGGCAACCTTAGAGGACATTACAAATTTCTGTCTATCCTACGAGCAATAAGACGCTATTGTAACGTTCCAACTGTGTATGTGGGAGGGTGGGGTGAGAAAGTCAGTGACGATTAGATACTTCTGTCGAAATGAGCATGCTGACGACAGTATGGAGAATGAGCTGGGAGATGCAATAAGCAGAAGCTGATGTGGGCGAGCTAACGGGGAGGTTACAACAGAGATCCTTATGAAAGATGGCGGGGTACTGGGCAAGAAAGATAGATGGAGAGAAGTGGAGATTATGTTTAAACGTTTGGGGAGTACACTCAGGAATGGGTTGGCTTTGGTGGGGGAGAGAATGGAAGAAGTCATACATGACCCTGAGAAACCTGGTTTGTGCATTTAGATGGATGGGGGTGCCATTTACTTAGGTAGGGAACATTAAAACGGAATTTGAGATCCCTCTGAGATATCTAAGAGGTAATGTCAAGAAGGAAGTTGGCTGTGCTACTCTGCATATAAAAGGGGAGGTGTGACTGGACATACCAATTTGGGAGTTATCTGTGTAGAGTTGGTACCTAACATGATAGACATGGAGGAGACTGCTTAGGGAGAGACTACAGTGTAAAAAGACAAGGGCTAAGGGGACTTCCCTGGTGGTCCAGTGGTTGAGAATCCATCTTGCAATGCAGGGGATGCCGGTTCAATTCCTGGTTGGGGAACTAAGATCCCACGTGCCGCGGGGCAACTAAGCCCATGCGCCACAACTAGAGAGCCTGTGTGCCGCGACTACAGAGCCCCCGTGCAGCAATTACAGAGCCCATGTGCCGCAACTAAGACCCGATGCAGCCAAATAAATAAACAAAACAAAACAAAAAAAAGACAAGGGCCAAGACTGAGTCTCAACAAATTCTAACATTTAATGGCTAGACAGATGAGGATAAGCCCGCAAATGATATTTTGAGGAGGCGGCCGGAGAGGCAGGAAGAAACCCAGACTACTCTTAAATTCTGGAGAACAAGGCAAGAGAGTGGTTTTGTTTGTTTGTTTGTTTTTGGCTGCATCGGGTCTTAGTTGTGGCATACAGGCTCTCTAGTTGCAGCATGCGGGCTCTCTAGTTGCTTGCCCCGCAGCACACGGGATCTTCGTTCCCCGATCAGGGATTGAACCGGCGTCCCCTGCAGTTCAAGATGGATTCTCAACCACTGGACCACCAGGGAAGTCCCGAGAGTGTTTTTAAATGGAAGGAGTATTCAACAAGTACTGAAAGCTGCTGAGAAGTTAAACAGATGAAGAGATGAAGACTGAAAACTATCCATGGGATTTAGCAACAAGTGTATCACTGGAAACCTTGGCCAAAACAAAAAAGAAAAAAATGAATGGAGTGGGAGGTGAAAGCCAGTGTGGTGTGATTTGAGGTGTGAGTGGAAGGTAAACAATTAGAAATCGTGAGTCTAGACAATTCTTGGTTTTGAAGGGGTGAAGAGTTATGGAGCAGTGGCTGAAGGATTGTGGGAGGGGGAAGGAGGGTTTTAATCAAAATAGGATAGAATTTAGCATTTTTTAAATGTAGGGTGACTTCCAGTTCAGATGGCTCAGAAATTCACATTTGCTGTACCCCACCTGCTCCAAGACACAGCAACCATGGATAAAATGTTTTAATAGAAAAACAAAAATTATGTTTGGGATTAAAAGTAGACAGATAATGGAACATAAGTAAAAGAAAAACTTCAAATAGCGTGGTTCTCTTGTGCTTCAGGTCTGGAAGCAGGTTGTTGGGGTCAGCAGTTCAGCATATGCAGAGTAAGGAGAATTAAAAATGCTTCATATGAGACAGTGGTCAGATCCAGGCTCATTTCTTGAAGCCAAAGGATGAGGGTTCCTTCAAATCATGAAAAGCTGGAAAAAATTGCTGAAAATCTGCCACCTGGGTTTCAGCTTTATAAAAATCTGTGGAATTTGGGAACCGAAGATCAAAGATGAGGCCTCATGACCAAGAACTGAGTTAAGCACCCACTGGCTCAGTGTCTGAATCTGTACTACACCCAGTATCACAATAATAGAGGTTGGCACATCATAATGCCTCGCTCTGGGCTAAGGGTACAGAGGACCAGACAGACACTGCAAAACTCCTAGGCTGAGATGGATGTGGAGAAAGACAGATAAAAAAGAACCTCTCATTCAAAGTAAGCCAATAAGCAAACAAAATAAGCCTCCACAACATAAAGAAATCTAACGTTAAGAAAGACAGGCAGGGCTTCCCTGGTGGCGCAGTGGTTGAGAGTCCGCCTGCCGATGCAGGGGACACGGGTTCGTGCCCCCGTCTGGGAAGATCCCACATGCCGCGGAGCGGCTGGGCCCGTGAGCCATGGCCGCTGAGCCTGCGCGTCCGGAGCCTGTGCTCCGCAACGGGAGAGGCCACAACAGTGAGAGGCCCGTGTACCACAAAAAAAAAAAAAAAAAAAAAAAAAAAAAGAAAAGAAAAAGAAAGACAGGCAACAATATCATCAACTGAAGATGAGTTCACTTCAGATGAAATGAACTTTATGAAACAGTCTGACAAAGGCTTTAAAATAAGTATACTGGTCCCTTATCTGGAACCCCCCAAATCTGAAAAGGAAATCCTGTTTTTGTAACTCATTTGATGGCAAAACCTAACCTAACCCTAACCAGGCAGCACGTGATGGCAAAATCTGACCTGAACTGATATAAGTCCATGTATACAGTCTTCATCTATCTCCCTTGGCGTGCCTACTCATGCTTTTCATTGGAGAAATATCAACCTGTTTGATTACAAGGTGCTGTCCCAGACCCCACTATAGATGTTATGCATGTGTGTATCATTTAATCTTTTTAATATCTTAAAAATTCTGAAATCTGAAATATACCTTGCTCCAAGGGTGTTCAGATATTCAAAAAGATCAATAGAGTAACTCCTCTTTGAAAAGCAAATGAAGCTATGAAATAAAAATTGGCAGCGGAGAAACAAGAAAAAGTAAATATGAGAAAGAGCCAATGAGAAATTTTTTGAGACTAAAAGTACAAATTACATGGAATTGGTAGGCTGAATAAAATCTAGACTGGAGATAGTGAAACAGAGCATTCATGTATTCTAACAGAGTCATCCAGAAAGCATCACAAACAGCCAAAGAGATATAAAACTATGAAAGAGCAGTCTGGAGACAGATTGAGAGGCTCCAACATTCTTTCAGTCTGACTTTCAGAAAAGAAGATCTAAGGACAAGCAGCAAAGTAATATCTGTAGAGATACTAACTGATAATTTCCCAGGATGAAAGACATGACTCTTCATATTGAAAGTGCACTTTGAGTATTAAACTAACAAACAAAAATAAATCTGCATCTAAACATATTGTAATAAAACTTCAGAATATCACAAATAGAAGTCCATCTTAGAACTTATGGTTAAACATACTGGATTTAGCACACATATTTATTGATCCTCCCTCTCAGAAATCCACAAAAATAAGAGTAAATATGGTTTGAATCGTAAACCCACAAAGAAAAGAGAATTGAGAAGAGGAAAAGAACAGACCAGAGAATACAAAAGTTTGGAAGCTAGAAAGCAAATGGATGTTAACTAATTGAACAGACCAAAGAAAGTTGGAACGTGTGTGTGTGTGTGTGTGTGTGTGTGTGTGTGTGTGTGTGTGTGTGTAGGGTTAAGTTGGGGTTGGGGTTGGAAAAAAATCTAGGAAATCTCCCAAAACATAAAACTAGATAAAGAGATTGGAAAGGTGGATGAAAGATAAAGAAATAAATTATCAAAGAAATAACTCAAGAAAGTTTCCCAGAGAAGTTTCTAGGCTAAAAGGGTCTGCTGAGAGCCCAGCACACTGGCTGAAACTACCTATATCAAGGCACATCCTTATGAAATTTCAGAATACAAAAAAATAAAAAGATGATGCCAAAAGGTTTAGGAAAGGAAAGCAGGTTGCATCCAAAGAACTGGGAATCAGGTACCACAGGTGCTGGATTAGGCTACCTCTAGAAGAAGTGAGTCCACCATCAATTTAAGTATTCAACAGAGGATAAATGAATAAATATCTGACAAGGATAATGCAGAAAGGATTCTTTCACAGGAAGGGAAATCAGATGATTCTTAAGACCTCTTTTAACTCTATTTGTCTCTGAGTTTTAGCACAGTGATCTACTAATGCTGTGTAATAGAGCTTTCTGTGATGGCAAAACATTCTGTAATCTGTGCTGTCCAATAGGGTGACGACTAGACATATATGATCATTGAGCACTTGAAATGTGATTAGTGCAACCACGGAACTGAATTTTTAGCTTTACTTAAGATTAATTAATTTAAATGTATATAGACACATGGGCTAGCGGCTACTGCATCAGACAGCACAAGTCTGTAAGCACTCAGATAAAACAGTAAAAGTGACCGTTAAAGAAAACTGGACAGCCCAGGGCTTGGTTTTGTGCATCGTGCAAATAGAATAGCTCAGTGTTGTGGCTCTGGGCTAAGTCAGAGGTAGGGACAGCTCCTGATAAATCATCAGCATCACTTCTTGGAGATCAGCCCTTCCCAACTGTACCTCCCCGCTGTGTGGGGAACACACACACACACGCACGCACACTCACACACACACACACACACACACACACGTTTGTATATATGCGTAGGCAGATATATGCATCTGTGTACACACAGAGCATGGGTAGGGAGAGAGACAGTGGACTGAATATTAGAATGGAGAGGAAGTAAGATCGCTTCGTTTTTCTTTATGCATGTTGTTTTACTTTTTATCACAAGTATATATTTTTGTAAAATAAAAACTCAAAATAAAATGAAGACTAAATTTAAGAAATATCCTTAAAATCCTGTAACTTCTACCTTGAAAATGTTAGGAATGTAGTTTACAAAAAGGTACACATCTAAATGGTCAGTGAGAGTACCATATGTATTTTCATTTAATCCCCCAGATAAACATTTTCCTCAAGGGTACGAAACAGAGAACATTGTAGAAAGTAAGGAATGGAAATATTGTGGAGGAAGTTTTCTTTTCAGTGTCTTCGTTTTGAGGTAATGAGCTCTAATTGTTGATACACTATACTTCTAACTCAATCTTAAAACAGTGTAGTCTTAAATTGTTTTGAGGCTCAGAGAACTCCCGGAAGAAAAGTAATGCCAAGATCTGTACTAACCGGTCCTCTGAGCCATGAAGGAGGTCCCTTTGGGAGTAGCAGTTCCAGATTATGAGCTCAAGGAATTCAGCTGCTACAAATCACCTAGCCTGAGGTGATGAGCAGTCAGGGAGCATTGTATCCTTTTAGGGTAAGCTGTGTAATTTCTGGAAGCCTTGTAGAGAGATCTTGCCCTGAATCAGACAGAACAGGATGCCCCCTTATCAGCCCAGAGGATCAAAAGGAAAGGATTCTGTGGTCGTCCATGTTCCCCACCACATCTACTGCAGAATGTGCTCAGAGACTAGCCCTCTCATGGTTCAGTGGGCTGGACCACCCAGCCCCAGCCTGAATCAGAGAACTCAGCACACCTTTAATTAACACCTCTGAGGAAGTTTTCCAGGCTCCCCTGAATGTGAGAAGCAATTGCAGCCACGGGTTTTCAGCAGACGGACTGGGAAGTAATAATAGTTTTGACAGTAAAGAAAAGGTTGCCCCACCTCTCTCCCACTGAGGTCCGCCATGACTGGGTGTTCAGGGATGGGCTGCCTCACTGCCAAGGGTCTTGGCTCCCCGTCAAGCAGGAAGTGTCTGGCCTCAGAAGCCAGGGCACAGGGGAATCGGGTCACTGGCAAGTGCTGGTAAAGCAAGCAACTTCAACAACAACAATAAAATACGACAGTTACGACCGAGAACAGAACACAGAACATCACGGTGCATCCCCGGGGCTCTTATCCTTTCCGTCTTTCATTCATTCACTCATCATTCTTCAACAAACTCTTACTAAGTGCTTACTACAGGAATCGGATGGTCCATTGTCATCTGCACGAGGAGTGGGAGAAGCAAAGGTCCGCAAACCTAGATACCATTTTAAGCTCTTCCCCTCACCGGATGCATGACCCTGAGGGTATTACTTGGGCATGCGTCGCCACTTCCTCATGCGAGAGGGTGAGTCACTCTTAGGCACCAGAAACTGCGTGCAAAGTACTTTGTGAGTCTTACACGAAAGACAGTCACTGCCACACAGAAAAAACACAATTAAGGAATTAACCAGAGCACTCTGTTCAGTCGTGACCCTGAAGCCTATTGAGAATCCTTGCACCCAAGGTTCCTGAGTTAGAGGCCCCCGACAGTGCACCTGCTGCCCATACTAACTTCTCTCGGGGCGGGCCTACGTCGGCGCACGGCTCTGTGACCGGCAGCTGCAGTGAGAGAGCTTCATAGTAGTCCCTGGGGAGCAGTACCAGGTAGTCCTAGGAAATAAAGACCGAAAGGACGATTACTCATTAGCAGGGCGGCCGTACGTTAGTAATAAAAGAGCTACACATACTAGCTAAACTAATAATAACCAAGTGAAGCACTCTAGTTACACTGTGCGCATCAACTGCTTTGTTCTGCCCCCCGATTCACCGGAACACACAAAGCAACCTCTCACAGGAGCTTCAAGCATTGGAGATAAGCGCCTTAGGCAAACATTTTTATTTTCAAATCTCAGGGGAAGTTTTACCGGTTCTTCTGGGTTGTTAATAAATTCAGAAATAAAGACAATAATAACCTGTCAATTGATGAGACATTCCTTTGACAGGTTGGTTGTCTTCATCCCTATAGAACCCTGAGTTGTAGGTCATGTATTCTGGCTTTTTATTCCCACACCAGAGTAACGCTCTCCAGGCTTCGTGTAAAAAAGTGATGCTTTGCGATCCTGGTAAATCATAGCCTGAAACTGGCCCACTGCCTGCCCTAGGTCAGGACAGGAAGAACATTTTCCACTGAGGGTGCCACGTGGATCCCACAGCGGGAATTCAGAAGCAGCTCTTCCGGAAAGGGCAGAGTTTGGGCTTCTGCAAATCCTGGCATCACTGACTATCTGCCGAGGGAAGAAGGGAGGGAATCTTTGCCACAATGGTGAGAGACTTGTACACGGGCCATGAGGCTTTTGTCTCTTCACAGCCCACAATATGTCTACAGCAGACAGGAGGAGAATGTACAGGAGAGGAAAAGTAGGGGCTCAGCGGGCTTCTATCTGAGTGGGGTTTAATTTAATTAAAAAAAAATTTTAATTGAAGTATAGTTGATTTACAGTGTTGTGTTAGTCGCTGGTGTACAGCAAAGTGATTCAGATGTGTATTGATACATTCTTTTTCATGTTCTTTTCCATTATGGTTTACTACAAGATACTGAATATGGTTCCCTGTGCTATACAGTAGGACCTTGTTGTTTATCTGTTTTACATACTGTAGCTTGTATCTGCTAATCCCAAACTCCTAATTTATCCCTCCCCCACCCCCTTTCCCCTTTGGTGACCATAAATTTTTCTATGTCTGTGAGTCTGTTTCTCTTTTGTAAATAAGTTCCTTTGTATCATATTTTAGATTCCACACATAAGTGATACCATATGGTATTTGTCTTTCTCTTTCCAACTTACTTCACTTAGTCTGATAATCTCTAGGTCCATCTGTGTTGCTGCAAATGGCATTATTTCATTCTTTTTATGCCCGAGTAGTATTCCATTGAAAAAAAAAAAATATGTGTGTGTGTGTGTGTGTGTGTGTGTATATATATATATATATATACACCACATCTTCTTTATCCATACATCTGTTAACGGACATTTAGGTTCCTTCCATGTCCTGGCTATTGTAAATAATGCTGTTAGGAACATTGGGGTGCATGTATCTTTTCAAATTAGAGTTTTCTCTGGATATATGCCCAGGAGTGGAATTTCTGGATCATATGGCAACTCTATTTTTGGTTTTTTAAGGAACCTCCATACTGTTTTCCATAGTGGCTGCATCAATTTACATTCCAACCAACAGAGTACAAGGGTTCCCTTTTCTCCACACCCTTTTCAGCATTTGTTATTTGTAGACTTTTTAATGATGGCCATTCTGATCGGTGTGAGGTGATACCTCATTATAGTTTTGATTTACATTTCTCTAATATTAATTTTTAAATGGCTATTGCTCTATTAGTAAGCTTCCTTTGGTTGGGACCATATCTCCTCATTACTTTATGGTCCCAAAGATCCTAAAACAGTAAAGGTTGATAATAAGTGCTCAATAAAATAATTTTAGAGAAAATGAGATCATAATATGGAAGCATACATATGAATTATGACACAACTGCAGTGGCTAAAGGTCATAAGACTCTTCCATGCCTATGCAGTAACTTTTACCATGAACTTCTTCTTTCCATTAGTCCAGCTTTGTGCCCTGTTACTGGACTCAATGGAATTTTCCTCTTCCTCATGTCTAATATCTGTGAAACATTCAGAAACTTTAGTAAAGCAACAAACCTTTCTACCAAGAAGTGCAAGAAAAATTGGGACTGAATGAACAGCTGAAGCCTTCACATTATAAGATCTCAGACTTGGAAAGGACCTACATGGATAAGCACGGTCTCTACTGTATGGGGCAGACTTGGAGTTAAGGGACTTGCCTGAGATCTGCTCATTTAGCCAATCAAAAGAGTTGTGCCAGAAGGAAAAGCTTTCTGCTTTCCACTCTGAGTGCGTGAAACCAAGTACTGCCAAAGACTATTTTGAAAAGACCTTGCTATAAGCGAAAGCAGACATCAAAGAGGGGTATCTGAAATAGCAGGTTTCATCCCTACAACTCCCCTGGCCACTCTGCCTATTCTATTAATGTGTGAGGACAGAGCCCTTCCCCTGATGAAGAGTTCTTCGTCCAAGAAGAGTTCTTCATCTGAGTGAAGTTCTTCATCAAGAGTCCAAGAGTTCTTCATCTGTTTGATGATGCTACTGCCACAGTCAAGGCAGAAGGAGGCAGGAAGCAGGTCACAGAGAGGCACTGGCTCTTCATCTCTCCCTTCGCTTTTCACCACCAAGAACTTCACTCATGTTAGGGTCTTCTCTTCCTCTAGCTCCTTCTGATTCATTGTGCACAGTTCCCAGAGAGGTTAATTTTTTTCTTACCGCCCTTCTGATTCATGATGAAAAATCCCAAAGAAACTTTTGAAAGGCTGGGACATACACTCATAAAGGTTGTGCATTTATTTTAATATCTTTGAGTCATTCTGAGTAAAAAATTTCTTTTTTTTTAGCCCGTGAGAAGCTGGCTGGAAGAATATAAAAGCTATTTTAAGTTGGCTCCTATGTCATTATGTCATGTGAGGGCAAATGTCACCATAGGTTCCTGTGTCTAAAAGGGAACCAGCTATGATTTTTCTATCTTCTGGTCACTGTGGGTCACTGTGGATGGACCATCTCTAAGAGGGGAAGAATCTCCCCTCAGAATCATCTCTTACCAGGAGGACTCCTTCCGCCTGAATACAAGCGATCCATGCTCCTGGTACAATTGAAAATGGATCTGCAAAACCATTTCCGGGTACGGTGACAAAGGCCGGCTCCTTACTCGGCTGGAAGATGGTCTCTTTGCTTTGAGCAGCATCTATCAGAAATAAAAAGAATTGCTTAGGGCATTTTTCTAGCAGCCAGTGTACTGATTTTAGATACTCAGCTTTGAACATTCAGTTGACATCTTAAAAGGTTTCAGATAGTTTACTGATCATATGAACTGATCAGATTTACTGATCTTATTTTCAACAATTGCATGAATGCATGTATCTATGTATAAAATAGACTAGAAAGTTATCACTGATAAGATGTTAGCAGTGGCTATCTATGCTGGGATTGTAATCTTTAAATTTATTAAGTATATTAAGACATGTAAACTGCTTAGAAAAGTTCTTTGCACATAGTAAGTATTCAGTATATTACATTAGATATTAAACTATTTTTTTCCTTTTTTGTTTATATATAATTAAAAAATTTTTAATTTCTGTTGAAGAACAGGCATTCATTTTGAAATAAGAAAAAGTTTCGGTTTCCTCTTGTTTTCAAGATGCAATGTTTTCTTCTGCATTAAACAGAGGACCTTCTGTAGAAGGTTCAGAATCAAAACTGTTGCATCAGAGTTCAATGGAGGCTTCTTCTCTAGAAGAAATGTTTACTCCAAATACCTGCATTCACTCTCCTGTTCTACAAACATCTATGGGGCCCACTATAGGTCAGGGCTGGAACTAGGATCTGGGGCCCAGGCAGTGAACACAGCCAGCATGGCCTTTGCTCCCTGACAGTGGGGACAGGAGAGGTGGTGGATTGCAGACCAGAAGAAAATATGGTACAGCATGGACAGTGGCATCTGGGAGGAGGCATAGGTTACTAAGGAATAAATACACAACTGGACTCCTGACTCAGACATGGGGGCTTAGGAAAGGTGTCCCAGAGAACAAGAAAACAAACCACAATGTATTCCAACTGTTTGAGTTAACGGAGGGCAAATTGCTGATGGCATTGTCCCCTGGGAAGCAGTGGGTCCATTAGAAAGGGTTTGGGGGTCCATTAGAAAGGGTTTGGGAGTCCATCAACAGATGAATGGATAAAGAAGATGTGGCACATATATACAATGGAATATTACTCAGCCATAAAAAGGAATGCAATTGAGTTATTTATAGTGAGGTGGATGGACCTAGAGTCTGTCATACAGAGCGAAGTAAGTCAGAAAGAGAAAAACAAATACTGTATGCTAACACATATATATGGAATCTAAGAAAAAAAAAAGAGGTCATGAAGAACCTAGGGGCAGGACGGGAATAAAGACACAGACCTACTAGAGAATGGACTTGAGGACATGGCGAGGGGGAAGGGTAAGCTGGGACGAAGTGAGAGAGTGGCATGGACATATATACACTACCAAATGTAAAACTGATAGCTAGTGGGAAGCAGCCGCATAGCACAGGGAGATCACCTCGGTGTTTTGTGACCACCTAGAGGAGTGGGATAGGGAGGGTGAGAGGGAGATGCAAGGGGGAGGAGATATGGGAACATATGTATATGTATAGCTGATTCACTTTGTTATAAAGCAGAAACTAACACACCATTGTAAAGCAATTATACCCCAATAAAGATGTTAAAAAAAAGAGAGAAAAAAGAAAGGGTTTGGGGTCTGAAGATTGGGTCTTGTCTACAAGGACCAGCTGTATGCTTAGAAAATTTACTACGCCTCTCAGCTGTTTCCTCCTCAACCTTCTTCAGTTTCACAAAGTTCTTATCATGTTTGGAAATGGATGCCAAAGTACTCTGTAAATGATAACTCAAGCTTGCCGGTTCTTCCTAGTAGTTACTGTCTAATCAGCCTCCAGCCTTACAAGCTTGGCTGACACAACTGGGTACATCATTTCTTCCCCAAGTCCGACTCTGCCATGGATACTAAACGAAGGCGCTTAAATTTCGCACCTAAATTAGATTTCCACTGGCGCTGCTTTGTGTTCTTGTGGAATTCCCAGTAGTCTGTTCCTGGAGTAGCGGAAGCCCTCACTCCTTGCAGAAGGGACTTCCAGGCCTCATTCCTGACTGTGGTGAGATCTGCCCTCTGACTGTGGCTCCTCGTCTGCCCTCAGGAATCCCTCACCCCTGAATGAGGTTGGCATATTCCTCCCTGGAGCTCTCTTGGGCTTCATGCTTTACCACATTCATCTTAAAAATTCCTGTCCTCACCTATTTCTCCTTGAATTACTTGGTTTGCCTGAAACAATGGGAGAATTTAGGGCAGTAGGCCAGGGGTTCTCAAGTAACACCACAAAGGTGACACCCACTTTACCTGAATGAGTTATAAATTAGCTTTGCCCTGTGGTGATATCATAACCCATGGGGTTCAGCCAAGGTACATAGGTTGTTACACTGATTTCTTTTATGACAGTTAATAACAAGTTTAACAGCAAAATTTAAATATTCAGAGCATTTAGAGATTGAAAAGGTACAAAGGACAGGGCATCTGTGTCCCAATCAGACTACATCCCAGGCTTCATGTTTTCTAAAGAGATCAACTTTGTGAAAATTAGAGAAAATGTTTCACTAATTAATCACTTCTTTATCCAAAACAGGCTTGAAAATTTACCCACCTGCCTTAGCCCAGGATGGATAAATAGTTACACGGCCAGATACTGCTTCAGCTCCAGGGTTAATATATCTCAGAACAACCCAAAACAAGGAGAGACTTGACTTCCCCACATTCAACACGATCCTTACTTCATTCTGAAAAATACCAAAAACCCATAAAGTATAGAAGAGACAGCTGGTTAAAAGAAATGCTAGCCAAACAGTGATGGCATTCCAGTTTCACTACTGAGCTTGTAGTGAAACCACACACACACACACACACACACACTCATATACACACACATTCACACCCACTCAACAAACACCAAGTGACTAACTCTGTGGAAGATGAACACAGGCAAGTCAGCCAATAAATTAAAATCACTTACAATTAAAGGTTCAGTGAAAACACACTCCCTCAGCCACCGAGATCCTCTTTTGACCTTTTAGTAATCAGGCAGACAGAGCGGAATGTTAGATGGATTAGTTCAGGGAAAGAAACAGTGACGGGGCAACCACCACTAGCTGGGAAATAAAAAGGCAGAACAGAAGGAAAAGAAAGTATGTTATTTAACACCACCAGCCCCAGAGAGAAAGCACTCCAGAGTCCACTTCACATACATAATGTCTGAAACAGTCACAGAAACCAGTGGTGGCTAAGGAGAGGTTATAAGATCCCAAACACATTAGCAATGAAATCTAGATGTAACTAATATCTGCCTGCTAAATCATATGGAATTTATCTCAGTCCCTGTCTGAGAAGAATGTGGGCTCTCTGCTGGGGACAGGGGGTCTTGCTGGTCCCCAGGTCCTGTTGCCAACACAATGCTCTGTAAGTGTTGCTGGCCCATGATCTTGAAGGAGACACTAGACTATTTCAATTCTGAACCACAGACCACATATCCAGATCCAGCTGTGGCCCAAGGAAAGTTCATGAAACATGGAAATTTCTAAACCAGTAGTTCTTTAGGTCTTTCCTCCAGCTCCTTTGGTTGAAATGAAGGGGACTTTTGTTGAACAAGACATCCATGGCAATAAAGACTGGCGTGGGGTAGAATCCTTTGCTCTGGAAGCAGGAGTTGCAGCTGACCCACACTGAGGAACTCCAACTGGCCCTCTCAGTTTGACAGAGTTCATCTTTAAGCGTTAGTTCCACATCAGAAAATAAAAATGCAAGAATGTATTAAGGGCAGAGTAAAGCGGTAAAGTAAAGTAAGTGGTGATTCCAGGGAACACCACCCAAGTCCTCTAAAAATACTTACAGAAAAATCTATCATTAGAAATTCATTCCTTTGTGTTAACCAGCTATTCTTTCAAACTGCAAACACCTGTGAGGAGGTATATACCTTGATTGGGCTCTTAGTCATTCACATCCTATTATGACTCAGTGGAATGCACCGCTTTTTTCTGAATAATGAAGTAAAAGCAGAGAACTAAAGAAACTGAATTGCTGTATTTGGGGAGAAGGAGAAAACAGTGAAGTGTCTTAAGATCCCAGGTACTGTTAGTGAAAGGCATCTTAGATGGGGCACTTTGCCAGGCAAGAAGCAACATTAGAATCAATGGGGGCTCCTAGGGAACTGTGACCCTGCCCCTGTTTCTCTAAGGGCTGCCTGATTTAGAAGTAGCAAGCACTAGTCCTGGATCTGCTAAGGACACATACTGAGCTACCATCGTCATCAACTTGCCTCTTTTATTCTGAATTTCTCCACTGAGAAACAGCTTGAAGAGCAACCTCAAAGAGAAATTCTGAGGATAAAACTACTCAATGACTGTAAAGAAATGTTCAGTTATAAATGTTGTATAAGTTCTAAAGGTAAACAATGTGTAAATTCCTTAATTATTCCACTGCAAAACCAAGAGAGATGGATACGGTAGAGAAGACTGAAGGACAGGAGAATTATGGGAAAGAAAAATTAAATAGCACTGTCTAAAATTCCTCCTTTATCTTAGTTTCTGTTCATACAGTAATTCAGAGTTATAAAAAGTAAAAAAAAAAAAAAAGCATTGTTCAAAATTCAGCAACACAGGCTTTATTGGAATTAAGTTAACTCATTTTTATTCTCCACAAATGGCTTTAAAGAAAAATGTCTCTCATGTTAAAATATAGCCTAATTTCATCTGGAAAACTTCTTATAAAAAGTCTCCAGAGATAAGCGCCATCTTTCTTTAATCCCTTCATTTTCCGATTTGGTGACCAAATTAAAGCAACAGTAAGCTGTGAAATCGATATATATGCTTATCAGTTAAAATCCAACCTTACCCAGCACCCCATCTACCCTCTCAAGAACAAGAGTCCTGGAATCAGTTTGGGGAGAGTTCACCTTTTGGGGGTCTCGCTGAGAGGGCTGTGGGCAAGTGTATGGGCTGCCCTACCCGGAGGCTGCTTCCTCCTGGCTGCTCACCTGTATCGAGGTCATCTGAGCATACCCTCTCCAGCTGAACTCAGGAAACTCCAGGGGATTAAATCCAAACCGAAGCGCTCTTCCGTTGGGTGTAGTGCCATCTTCAATCTCATACCTCATATGATGCAAATCCGGGAAATAGTAGTTGTTTTCAGGTCTTTTATAAATAAAATGTAAATGGCGGATACAGAAAGTGAGGTTCGTTGATAATGTGGATATCCTTTAAGCCCAATAGCTATCACTGAGAGAACTCCCACCAAATTGATGGAGCGCATTAAATAAGGACAAATTGAGGGGGGGGGGCTGCTTTTTCCCTAAATTATTGCTTTTGCTCGTGTAAACATTCACAGAACACACCCAACACTACTCGTTCCAAGCAGCCAAACGAGAAAAGCATTTAGAACAGCCCATAGTGGTAGCACCCTTTAAAATGTTTTAAATGGTTGCCAACGATTTAGCAAAGTCAAATTGGGCTATTTACCATAAATTCATTCACTGATACTCATATTCACTGATTACACAAATATTAGGATCTTTGCCAGGCACTGTTGCTAAGCACTGCAGATATAATAGTGAACACGACATAAAATACTTCGTATGCCAAGTTTACAAGTCAGATACATTTTCTCTACATATACATATGTATTTTGATCATGAGAACGACTTCTCTATGTCTTGTTTTCTCTTAAACTATATGCCTATAAATGGATTCCTTTCAAGAGTCTGATAATGGTGGTCACAAAGAGGGATCAAAAATATTCTAATACTTGTGTGACATTTTATATTCAAACTACTTGAAGTTCTTCAAAATGGTGCATTTTGACAATTCAGTCCCAAGCTAATAACTGTTAGTGGATTTAAAGCCATAAAGACCAATTAGTCAAGGGAAATCAAAGGGCATGCTCCTATATTGCAAGTAGAATTAGGAATGCTTACAATTTATGAAGGTAATTTATGAATGTAGTTTATGGAGGTAATTTATGAAGATCCCTAAAACTGTTCATTCCCATTGACATAGAAATTCTACTTCAGGGAATATATTCTAAAGAATGATTTTATAGGGTCAAAAATTAACATAGGGCTTCCCTGGTGGCACAGTGGTTAAGAATCCACCTGCCAATGCAGGGGACTTGGGTTTGAGCCCCAGTCCGGGAAGATCCCACGTGCCATGGGTGGAAAATGTTTCTGAGCCAATTTATGAAGTTCCTCTGGTCTACGGTGAACCTCGCTCGTCTGCAGGAAAACAAAACTACAGACGTGCCTTTCTTCACATACATTTTACTATGAGGCCCCTTTTACTGTCATTTAGAAACAATGGAAGAAAGCACAGCTGAGCTGCTCTGATCCTGAGAATTCAAATGTTGGAAACATCGAGGAAAAGGAGAGAAGCGTCATTCTAAGTATTGGGTTGGCCAGAAAGTTCGTTTGGGTTTTTCTGTAAGATGTTACAGAAAAACATGAACGAACTTTTTGGCCAACCCAATACATACGGTTCGCCTTGATTACATTAAAGATCTCTTTATTAACCTGTTGACAATGCAGAAGTAGTGAAGGTACTTGAGATTTAGAAGTTGCATTTCACAAGAGTTTCAGTGTATGATCAAAAGTCAGAGGGCTGGGCTTCCCTGGTGGCTCAGTGGTTGAGAGTCTGCCTGCCGATGCAGGGGCCACGGGTTCGTGCCCCGGTCCGGGAAGATCCCACATGCCGCGGAGCAACTAAGCCCGTGCACCACAACTACTGAGCCTGCGCTCTAGAGCCCGCGAGCCACAACTACTGAATCCCCTGCGCCTAGAGCCCGTGCTCTGCAACAAGAGAAGCCACCGCAGTGAGAAGCCCACACACCACAACGAAGACCCAACACAGCCAAAAATAAATAAATAATTTTTTTTAAAAAGTCAGAATATTAAAAATTTTCTTCCCGCCACTAATGGACAATTATGGATGGATCATGGTTTCATATAAATATAGAAACTGCTAAACAGGCAGGACAGAGGCAGTGTGCTCGATACCTGCTATAGCACCTCTGGGACCTCAGTCTCCACTTGGCTCTCTTGCTCCTTCTGTTCATTTTGATTTGCTTCTGCATGAGATGAGGGACTTCCTCCCACTTCTAAAGTTGTCTTAATCCCCAGCCCCACAGTCACGGATCCCGCGGGAGAAGCAGGAGCTGCATCTGCTGGGCTCCTCCAGGCTGTGACTTCCACATGGAGGTTCAGCTGTGGGAACCCACCTCATGCATCTAGCCCAAGTCTCACCCACCTGGCTTTTTGCATCTCTGGGAACTTTCCCATGAGGCCACTCTGTGATCTACAAAGTGGGACCGTTTTTAGGGCAACTTTACCTCCTGTTTTACTTGCCCTCACTGACAAGTGTCCAGATTGCAAATGACAGTACAGCTTCACTGGCCCTCTTACCCTGGGACCGCTTCTCTCTCCCCCAGAACTGTCGGCACAGACAGGACTCTAAGAGAGCCTTCACGACGTCAGTATGGAGGGGACCTCCGTGAAGACTCACCGCTGGCAGGTCTTCCCCACGATGTGCTCTCGGCACCGGCAGACTCCAGAGGGCCCGCTGCACACAGGGGTGACGGCTCCACCAATGTCACACTGACACCCTGAGAGTCGGGAAACAGCAGTGGTCACCCATCAAAGCATCTCCACGCTGGAGGCTTCCCCTCCCTCTACGAGAAGTGGAAATCAGGAAGCCCGGGGTTGCAGGGCCGCGCCTTCTTTCCCTTGCCACACCTTACATCTGGCAGGTGTTTGCAATACGTAGGAACCTCCCAAAGTAAGACAGCAAGTCCCCCCAAGAGTCCACTTGACAGTCGGAGGTGCACTTGTAGGGCCAGTTCCCACACTGTTGTCCCACGTAAGGCGACAGCAGCCCAGGAGCTAAACACGATTTCACAGCATGGTGCTACTGTAATCAGTGGGTGCTAAGGAGAGGCTGCTTGAAAGATACCAGAGTAGCTTGTGGGGCGCCTGCAACTTCATTATTGAACACAATATTATTGTGTGAGCTTTTTTAATATTTCAAAATTTATCTTTAAAATCTCTAAGTCTTGATGTTATTTACCTCTTCCCTATGGCTCCCCCGCATCCCAATTATGATTTTTTTATAATTAAACCAACAGTGTGCTGGTAGAAGAAAAGTGGAAGCAGCCCTGTTTGCAATTTATTTCTAGTTTAAGGGAATGTTTGGCCAATTTCCCCGGACAGGTCTTTTCAGTCCCATCCCCTCAGAAAGCCTGCAGGAAGACAGTGAACGCAGAAGCAAGGCTACACTGCCATTCTTTGTCCATCTTTCGCCTTACTCAGGACCCCCTGGAAGGACTTACCTTGACACCCAAAGTAACTGCTCTTTTCCAAAGCAAAATATCCATCTTCGCACGTGTCACAGGAATCACCACCGACGTGGGACTTACAGTGACAGTCACCATCTAACTGCAGAACAATGAGCGGATGACAAAATTTGGTGAGATGGCAGAATCTGCTAACCTTCAAGATTGCACACTGGCTCATTGTGTCATAGGAAGCAGGGCAGCCGGGATCTGAAAGCTTCCATGAAGACGGCACTAACACCCTCCTGCAAAAACCCCACAATTAACTGCTAGTATATTCGACCGGCATCCCAGGAAAAACAGGCCCACATTACCTGCCCGCACTCTCCAATTCCGCTCACGGTTCCCGCCACGTGGCACTGGCATTCTGGGAAGATAAGAGAGCATCCTTGGACCAAGGTTACAAAAAGGACAGTTCCGGCTCTGGGAACAGGACACACCAGCAATCCTACAATCACTTTCTAGCATGCTTCAGCGGAACTCCACTTTGCACCAGTCAGGCCTAAAACTGAATTGCTTTCTGGGGTCAGCAGAACCCAACAGCCAGATCAATACCATCTACCTACAAGGAGTACTGGTTTGTTCATGACCACTCATGAAAGACAAAAGCTGCAACATCATGGGATTCTCACATGATTCTAACGTCAAGGGCATTATTGATAATGCTTACATGAAAATATACCCTATTAAAAGATATTCACTCCACTTAGCCGTCTTAAGCTTGGTGTTTCCAAGTTCCTATACTGGCTTCAATCTAAGCATATAATGAAAATAAAATTAAACCGGGAAGTGTGGATTATAAAAACAAGGCGGAAAAACCATTTATCAAGCAGCTGCCTTCTCAAACATGATACATATGGAAACAGGATATAAATCCCTTGCTGAGATTTTGAAAATGACAGAAGTTCTGCCAAAAGTGGGGGGGAAAAAATCAAGACATTTATACAGAATTTCAAACAAACTGAACAGATTAAATCAATAGCTCTTTTGTGAGTTTAGTCATTGAGGTAAAGAAAATCAAGAGGAAGTTACAATATAGTAAAATATTGTTCGTAGGAAACCTCACCTGAACATCCACTGGGGTTTTCTTTGGCCAGATTCCAATATAATGGTTTGCAGATGCTACAAGTAGGACTTTCAACATGAAGCTTGCATCGGCAATGCCCCTTTAAAAGAAAATCAAACTAATGCTTGACATCTCAGAATTAAGAAGGTTTCCAAACAAGTGTTCTGAACAAAGCTTGTCACAGAAATATATTTTGGTCACGAAATGTAAATTAAGTGTATCCAGGTAGAATAAAAGTACTGGGTTGATTTCAACAGTCTGCTAATTGATTTTGTTTTATTATTTATTTATTTGTTACACACATAAGCCATATATGTGGTTAAAGCAAAATTGGAAAATTCGGAAAAAGAAAAAAAATTTTAACGACTCATTTATAACACTGTCTTTATTTGTTGATTCTGTTACAGCATGGACTATAAATCTTAACGGAAAATATCTGAATATTTAACATGCTGAGAGGTAGTAGAAAATTATGTTTATCTGCAAGTGTGTCTATAACATGCCAGAGTCACTGCCTTGCTTAAACATCGTGAAGCCCCATAGTGAAAAGGCAAAATGTCTCTCCCCTTTCCCTCCAGGGCCTGGAGTTCCAGCTTCTCCAAGCTCTGAGGCCAAGAAGGCAGATCATTTCTAAAGTGCTTAGAAAATGAATCAGAATGCCATGGTATTGTGCTTGGAGTAATAGCAAATAAATTGCAATTACTTTGTACACAGCTTAATTAAATGTGTACTGGCCTCTGATTTTCTTAATTTTAATTATGTATGGCAGGCTTATGTGCAGGTTTCCAGGGTGGCAACGCCCTCAGAGTAACGCTAGGACTCTGCAATTCCAAGTTTAAATAAACCGTATTCTTTTGTTTTGGGCAGAAAATCACAATATCACATATGCACTTTGAAAAAGAGCAATGGTCTCTTCAAGCTATTTGGCCTCAGGTCTTATTTTAATTTACGTTTAATTTCAGGAAGTTCCCAAATGTGTCGGTCTCAAATAAGTATCAGAACAATAGTTAGAATCGCAACCCTTTTACAATCCTCTACTTACCACACTGGAGTCCAGGGTTCCGGCTGGGTCACAGACACTGCTGGAGCCTGTATATGATTTAGAAGTGGTGTAAATGTCTGGGGTTTTAATGTTTGTTTGTCCCTTTGTTTTGATGTTTTGAGGGGTTTTTTTGTTTTGTTTTTAAGTTTTACTTGTTTTTAAAACTGGTGCATCTACATTTGTATCTTTTGATAGATGGGTGGCAAGGACTTTGCATATAATTCAGAAAAAGACACCTTGAACAATCTTCATGGTCCTTAATCCCCAAATCACCCCTTTGGCCACTGAACAACTCTCTTCCCTGCCTACTACTAAAAGTTCACTTCCAACTGATAACAAAGGAGACTGGGGAAAGGAGTCTAGAATTTTGAACATCGTTAGGGTTATCCAGAAGAGGGCAGTATTGTACCAAGAGATTTTTTAATTGTCCAATTAGATGTCACAGAATTTCTAAGTATATGTTTTAGTTACTCAAGACAATTCTTTAACTATCACAGCCCCCTTGTTCTCCACCTGTATTAAAATCATTTCTAAAATTAATTAATTTGCTTTCTTGCCTTAGTCAATATAGTATTACAAACCCAATGTAATAATCTCTTTTCAACAAATTAGGGTCTTGCAGTGTCTCAGCATTACTATCACACGGCATTAAAAATGAAGAGGGAACTCCCTGGCGGTCCGGAGGTTAGGACTCGGCACTCTCACTGCCGAGGGCCTGGGTTCAATCACTGGTCGGGGAACTAATATCCCGCAAGCTGTGAGGCCAAAAAAATAAATAAATAAAAAATTAAAATGAAGAGAGTTTGGGTAAGCCTGCTCTGAGCCTTTTTCAAATAATTTAAATAAACCCATAATATGATCTTGTTTTCTTACATGTTGCTCCCTAGGCTTTTTGCCTTTATTGTCTCCTCTCTTTGTTTCAACTTCCCCCTTGATGACATTCTCTGTCTCTTCCATTTTTTTCTTTTTACAAATTTATTTATTTATTTTTGGCTGAGTTAGGTCTTTGTTCCTGCACGCCGGTTTTCTCTAGTTGCGGCAAGTGGGGTCTACTCTTCGTTGCGGTGCACGGGCTTCTCACTGCAGTGGCTTCTCGTGTTGCGGAGCACAGGCTCTAGGCATGGAGGTTTCAGTAGTTGTGGCTCACGGGCTCAGTAGTTGTGGTTCACAGGCTCTAGAGTGCAGGCTCAGTAGTTGTGGCGCACGGGCTTAGTTGCTCTGCGGCATGTGGGATCTTCCCGGACCTGGGCTCGAACCCCTGTCCTCTGCATTGGGAGGCAGATTCTTAACCACTGTGCCACCAGGGAAGCCCTCTGTCTCTTCCTTTTTTGATGCTCCTGAATTCTTCTGTGACAAGCCAACACAACCTTCCAGCTCCTTGTTACTTTCCGACCCGGCCCCGCCCAGCCCTTGGCTCCTCCCCAAGCTGCCCAGTGGCCCCATCCAGCTCCAGGGAACTTGTCCTGGCTGACCAGCCCCTCTGCCCACTGCTCAGCACTTCCTTCCACTTCCGACCCCGGGGACGTGAGGACACCCAGCCTGGGACAGCCTCCCTCTCCAGGGACCTCCAGGCCTTCTCCAAAGTGAGCAGTCCCCTCTGACTGCTGGCTACTGTTGCCACCGGCAAGAAAGCGTGATCTCTTGAGGATTCTGGTCAGCGAGGTTCTGGGGAATCAAGTTGGAGCTGCAGCCCTGTCTTCAGATGGTTTCGTGCCAGGCTCCAAGCGCCATCAGGAGCAGGAAGGGGTGTGAGAAAACCAGTCTCCTGATGCAAAGTCTGGGTCAGCCTTTCACAAACACCCGCTTCTCAACAGAGAAAGGGTCTCTGAAAGCAGCGGTCAGGAGCTACTTGCCACTGGGGCCTGCACACTCCGGGGGCACAAGGAGATTCCTCGGCATCTTTCTTTTTTGCGGTACGTGGGCCTCTCACTCTTGTGGCCTCTCCCGTTGCGGAGCACAGGCTCCAGACGCACAGGCTCAGCGGCCATGGCTCATGGGCCCAGCTGCTCCACGGCGTGTGGGATCTCCCCGGACCAGGGCATGAACCCGTGTCCCCTGCATCGGCAGGCGGACTCTCAACCACTGCACCACCAGGGAAGCCCATCCTGGGCATCTTTGGTCTGTGCCCTGAGTCACCAAGCCCAGCACACTCTCACCTCTCGTATCATTGCAGACATGAGGACCGACCCAGGACAGTGTTTCAGTCCTTGGCTCACTCTTTCCAAACTGAATAGACTCTGGTCCACTCCACTCCCCAGCCCCTCACACCTGGGCTGATGTGGGATGACACCATCCCCCAGGAGGCCAGTGGCAGGCAAGAGAGGGGAGCAGAACCCCAGCAAAGCCCTGCTCTGCCTGCCTGCAGGGGCACCTGTTAGAACACCTGCAGGAAATTACGAAGCAGACACATCGGCGCCGCCAGCCAGGACCAGAGAGAAGCCACTTTGCCTTGGGAAGGGGGACAAGAATGCTCAGCTTAGCTAAAAGGGGTCACCTCTGCCACACTGCTACACAGAGAATTTACATGCAAATCAAGAAATACAAACTTATGGGGACTTCCCTGGTGGCGCAGTGGTTAAGCCTCCACGCTCCCAGTGCAGGGGGCCCAGGTTAGATCTCTGGTCAGGGAACTAGATTCCACATGCATGCCACAACTAAGAGTTCGTATGCCACAACTAAGAAGCCCACGAGCCACATCTAAGACCCAGTGCAACCAAATAAATATTTTAAAAAGAAAAAGAAAAGAAGAAACACAAATTTATAGCACATGAAATAATTTTTAAAATTTTAGGAATAAGTCATTTTTAGATTTCTTTTAAGATGTATAACTGGCATACCCGTTTTCAATGGACTCAAACTGGGGAGGAACCAGGCAGATTAGGGTCAAAAGTGTAGCAGTGACCAGTGGTGGGTCTGCAGGGGTCTGCAGGCTTCTTTGGGATGCTGCCCGCACATACTTCAGAGAGGAACCCGCCCTCCGGCATTCTGATGTCTGCCCTACCTTGGCAGTGGGGGAAATCAGAGGTGTCTGAGAGACACCTGTCACACGGTTGTCCCGTGATCCCCGGATGACACTCGCACTGTCCAGTCACCGGGCTGCACAGCGTCTGGTACGAGCCAAAGGCTGAACACTGGCAGGCTGGATGAAAAGACCTCAGTAAGACCCAGGGCAGGGGGGCACAGGACCTGGATAAGAGTATGGAGGCGGGGCCAGAAAGACCCAAATGCAAGTTCCAGCTCCACCTCTTATCGGACATGGAACTTGAAATAAGGCTTGAGTGCTCTAAGCCTCAGTTTCCCCTTTCTTAAATGGGAATAATATTAGCATCTACTTGATAAGATTGTTGCCAGGATTAGATAAAGATAATACTTGAAAGAGCTGGGTCCAATGCCTGTCTCATACTGAGCAATCAGTAAATGCTGGGTTTTTTCTGTTGTTAATTTCACACTGACCAAGATTGGCTGGTTGTGGATGAGGTTTTGGGGGATGCTTCTTGCATTCAGTAATGGTGCTGATCAGAGGAAGACGCAGGGAACAGCTGATTGGGGATGTGAGTCAATGGAGAGGCCACATTAATTCCACATCCCACTGGGGACCAAATGCAAACCATTCCAGTCCAGATTGGCCTACAGTGATCCCCTCCTTTTTCCCCTCTCCTCATACTTAGTTTCTCAAGGTGAGGTGTAACTGAATAATCATGAAAAAAGTGACGCAGGCAGGGTTGGGAATAGACAGGAAAAGCATCCCAGGTTCCCTTCATCCCCCTCAAGCAGGTGACTAAACACATATGGATGGAGAGAAGAGATTCTGGACATTCCCCTCTCTACTCCTTCCTACCGGGTCAGGCTCCTACCGGTCCCTGCAGCTAACCTCCCACAAGGTGGCAGTTACTCAGCCTCACTCAGCACTCACCCTGAGAGGACCTGCTTCTGGGGAGAGGAGAACAGTGGAAATGGCCCACTATTTCCTGAGCTGGAGGGTTTCACACCTTAAGAACTGGAAGGGACTGGAGAGATTATCTCGTTGAATTCCAGGGTTACATAGTGAAGTTCAGAAGTTAAGTGAAAATGACTCTACTACCCAAAGGAATCTACAGTTCAATGCAATCCCTATCAAACTACCAATGGCATTTTTCACAGAACTAGAACAAAAAATTTCACAATTTGTATGGAAACACAAAAGACCCCGAATAGCCAAAGCAATCTTGAGAACAAAAAACGGAGCTGGAGGAATCAGGCTCCCTGACTTCAGATTATACTACAAAGCTACAGTAATCAAGACAGTATGGTACTGGCACAAAAACAGAAAGATAGATCAATGGAACAGGATAGGAAGCCCAGAGATAAACCCACGCACATATGGTCACCTTATCTTTGGTAAAGGAGGCAGGAATGTACAGTGGAGAAAGGACAGCCTCTTCTATAAGTGGTGCTGAGAAAACTGGACAGGTACATGTAAAAGTATGAGATTAGATCACTCTCTAACACCATACACAAAAATAAGCTCAAAATGGATTAAAGACCTAAGTGTAAGGCCAGACAGTATAAAACTCTTAGAGGAAAACATAGGCAGAACACTCTATGACATAAATCACAGCAAGATCCTTTTTGACCCACTTCCTAGAGAAATGGAAATAAAAACAAAAATAAACAAATGGAACCTAATGGAACTTCAAAGCTTTTGCACAGCAAAAGAAACCATAAACAAGACCAAAAGACTACCCTCAGAATGGGAGAAAATATTTGCAAATGAAGCAACTGACAAAGGAATAATCTCCAAAATTTATAAGCAGCTAATGCAGCTCAATAACAAAAAAACAAACAACCCAATCCAAAAATGGGCAGAAGACCTAAATAGACATTTCTCCAAAGAAATTATACAGACTGCCAACAAACACATGAAAGGATGCTCAACATCATTAATCATTAGAGAAATGCAAATCAAAACTACAATGAGATATCATCTCACACCAGTCAGAATGGCCATCATCAAAAAATCTAGAAACAATAAATGCTGGAGAGAGTGTGGAGAAAAGGGAACACTCTTGCACTGCTGGTGGGAATGTGAATTGGTACAGCCACTATGGAGAACAGTATGGAGGGTCCTTAAAAAATTAAAAATAGAACTACCATATGACCCAGCAATCCCACTACTGGGCATATACCCTGAGAAAACCATAATTCAAAAAGAGTCATGTACCACAATATTCATTGCAGCTCTATTTACAATAGCCCGGAGATGGAAACAACCTAAGTGTCCATCATCGGATGAATGGATAAAGAAGATGTGGCACATATATACAATGGAATATTACTCAGCCATAAAAAGAAACGTAATTGAGCTATTTGTAATGAGGTGGATAGACCTAGAGTCTGTCATACAGAGTGAAGTAAGTCAGAAAGAGAAAGACAAATACTGTATGCTAACACATATATATGGAATTTAAGAAAAAAAAATGTCATGAAGAACCCAGAGGTAAGACAGGAATAAAGACACAGACCTACTAGAGAATGGACTTGAGGATATGGGGAGCGGGAAGGGTAAGCTGTGACAAAGTGAGAGAGAGGCATGGACATATATACACCACCAAACGTAAGGTAGATAGCTAGTGGGAAGCAGCCGCATAGCACAGGGAGATCAACTCGGTGCTTTGTGACCACCTGGAGGGGTGGGATAGGGAGGGTGGGAGGGAGGGAGATGCAAGAGGGAAGAGATATGGGAACATATGTGTATGTATAACTGATTCACTTTGTTATACAGCAGAAACTAACACACCACTGTAAAGCAATTATACTCCAATAAAGATGTAAAAAAAAAATTATATGTATTGTAGAAATAAAAAAATTTAAAAAATGTTAAGTGACATGTCTGTCCAAGGTCACCAAATTAGCCTGTAGCAAAGGGCTTCAGTCTCCGGGGCAGACACATGCAGATTCAAGTAACAGCTCTGCCACTTAATAGCTGTGTGATCACGGGCACGTTGCTTAGCCTCTCCAAGCCTCAGTTTCCTCTTCTAGAAACGAGCTGATGACAGCACCCACCCCATGAGATCACTGGAGAATCAGCAGCCACAGACAGGAAGGGCAGTGTGCGCAGTGCTTTGCCCAGGGAGCATTCACTCTCGCTAACATTACTGTCGTGATCATCCGAGTCCCCCAGTGCTTGGGATGTGCTCTGTACACCATCCCATGCTGCATTAATGGGAATCAGTGGATTAGTATTCCTGACTTCCAAATTTATATTCGGTGTATGCAGTTAAAAAAAAAAACCACTTAACAATACACACACACACACACACACACACACACACACACACGACCTTGTTTGCAAGGTTTCAAAATTTCCACACTTGTTGAGGCCTTGGGAAAGAAAAGATGAGATAAATTGCCAATTCCAGTGATTTCTTTGCAGGCATCCTTTGGATCTGTAAAGGCCCACATCGTTAAGCCTTGGAGCACAGAGCTCCCACAGGGACAAGACCATGCCATTTTCGTTCTCTTTGACAGTGCTCGGCCCAGGCCCATAAGCGGTGAGTTACTCTGATAGTGCTTTTCTGTGATAATAACAGTGGTAGCGTTTACCCGATTCTAGTGGTCACTAGAATCACAAAATAAACTCACTGCTGGAAGGGAGTTTGGCTCGTTTTCTCATTTACGAGTTACCTGGGACTTCAACGGGCTACGTGACTTGTTCTGAGAGGCCCAGTTAGGAAGTGGCAGGCCTAGGAGCATTTACCATCCTTCCACCCTCCTATGTTACATGCATACATCCAGCAGACCTTGATTGAAGCTCTATTGTGTTCTACGGCCCCGTGACCAGGTGTCAGGGTGGAGGCAATTATGAGAAACACACATTCCCTGACCACATCGAGCTAGAACTCCAGGAGAGGGGCTAGAGCATTACTGACATGGTGCCAAGAAACTAAACATAAGACAGAGGAAGAAACGGGCCGAGTGCCACTAAACCAGCTCTTGGCAGACAGCAGGACAAGGACTCAGCTCTTCTGCCGTCTAGGTCAGCATTCCTTCATGGCCCCATGTTCCCTGCAGGCCTGTCTGCAGACATCAAGTCCCTCCCCAGGGTCAGATCACTGAGGAAACATTCTTGGGCTTTGTGATGGTTAATGTTTTCATGTCAGCTAGGCTATAGGGCTCAGATGTTTGCACAACACCAGTCTAGATGCTGCTGTAAAGGCGTTCTGTTAGACGTGACAAACATTTAAATCAGCTGACCTTGAGTAAAGCAGGTTACTCTCCACGAAGTGGGTGGGCCTCAACCCATCAGTTGCAGACCTTAACGAGAAAAGCGGGAGGTCCCAGAGGAAGAAGAAATTCCGCCTCCAGAAGGTGTGTGGGCTCCAGCTGAGGCATCAGCTCCTCCTAGTCTCCAGCCTGCTGCCCTGCAGACTTTAGCCTTGTCAGCCCCCGCAATCCGGGAGCCGAGTCCTTAAAATAAATCTATCTACCTATCCCCACATCTATCTATATATACAGACACATATCCTGTGGGTTCTGTTCCTCTGGAGAACCCTAACACAGGTTCTTTCTGCTATTCTTCCTTTAAGGAAAGTGAAGGCAGAGAGGAGACACTCGTGCAGGCAGTCAGGGTAGCCGCAGCAGGAGCCTGGAGCACAGAGGCGGCAGCTCCAGCCAGCATCACGTGGGTGACACCGACCCTGACTCCCAGGGCCAAAGGGGTTTGTCCAGGGAGCCTCAGGAGACGGAGTTACACTTCAGAAGTGAAAACAAAGATGCAGCCTTAAACGCAGGTACATTATTTTAAATCCTGAATTCCTCAATCTGGCATCACACTTCGCATTTCAATCCAACTATCAGTGAGAGTTGCCAGATCTCAAACCCGAACCCCAACATTGGCAGCCTTTTCTCACTCTTGGAGATACTATAAGCCTTTGTGAATATTTCAATTCTGCTCTTTGTTTTGAGCCAGGTTCTTCGGAGTTTCTGGAGTATTTTCTTCTTGTCTGCTCCTCACTGTGCTTTTGCTCTAAGACACTTTTATTCCCAAAGAGTATTAAAAAAAAAAAAAAAAGATAATAAAGGTCCAGGGAATCAGGGAGTTTGCCTGCTGTGCTCCCCGCAAATCTTCCAGCATCAAGCACAGTCCTGGTCCCTAGTACATACCAAACAGATGTTTGTTAAATGAAGGGATAAGAGCTATTGAAATGCTCTTCCAGGTCCAGCCCTGTAGTTCTACAGATGTGCATTCTCTCCTTGACCCCTGCAGCGCTGCTGTGAGAGGTACTGCTCTGAGGGATGCCAGCTTCTTCCCCTGCAGTGAATAAGCTCACAGAGTGAGGCGACAGTACTAGACAACACAGAAATTGCAAGGGAAACAGAGCTCCTCATTGTTTCAGGGGTGTTCTCGTCGCGCGTGATTTTAGAGCTTTTCCTTCTGTTGGAAAAGCAGGCTGGCGCCTTCTTTGGCGCTCTTCACTCACAGCCGCAAAGCCAACATTTCAGTTCCACGATACTTAGCACCCTCCACTTCTCTGGCTAACTGGGCTGAGAGCAGATCAGATCTACAGAAAATCCCAAGGCTTCTTCCAATCACCTCAATGCTCTCCTAGACACATGCTGAATTACAGAGCAAAGGGCCAGTTCAAAGCAAAATTGCACAGAACTTGGCCCAGCCCTATGGATTTTGTTTTCCCCCTTGGAAAGGCCGGGAGGGCTCTCCCGGGAGCATCCCAGGTCAGAAACTTTCCCCTGCTGTGTCTTCTGCCATCTGCTGGTGCATGTGGCTTCTTCCCGGGGCCAGTTTGTCGGATTCATGAGAATATGCTGACACGCAGAAGGTTAATCTTGCACTGGCAACATATACTGCCAGGACTTTTCTAAGGAAAAGTCTGCAACTACAACCCAGAGACTACAGCAAACTCCAATGGGGACAGTTCGGGCCCTGGGCCACTGCGGTTTGGGGGCAGCTGCACTTTGAGTGCCTTCAGTGCCAAGTCATGGGAGGGCCGCTGTCTCCACACTCCCACCCTCCTGGCCTCTGTTCTAAGTGCTGACTAGTTGCGACTTAGCAAACTGCACCAGAAAAAAAAAGGGGGGAGGAGGAAGGAAAGAAGAGGAAGAGAAAGATGAAGGACAGGAAGGCAGGAATGACGACGGACAGGACGGAGAGGAGGAAAAGGGAACAGTAAACCCCCAAAGGACCAAGCTTCCAGAGAGTCGCGGTGTGTTTTGTGGTTGCACATAAAGAGTTGAGTCAGACGTCAACACAAACGTAAAACTGAAATACACAGAGACAATTCTCTATGTGGCCTCACATCTACGATTTGACTTTCAGCTACAAGAAAGAAAACTGCAGGGCACTTGAGTGAGTCAAAAATAAACTGAGGGCTTCCCTGGTGGCGCAGTGGTTGAGAGTCCGCCTGCCGATGCAGGGGACACGGGTTCGTGCCCCGGTCCGGGAAGTTCCCACATGCCGCAGAGCGGCTGGGCCCGTGAGCCATGGCCGCTGGGCCTGATGCGTCCGGAGCCTGTGCTCCGCAGCAGGAGAGGCCACAACAGTGAGAGGCCCAGTACCCAAAAAAAAAAAAAAAAAAAAAAACAAAAAAAAAAAAAAAAAACTGAGAAGGAGATGGCCTTGTGCTTAAAGTCTGGAGTAAATTAAGTTAATGCAAAACATAAATGCTGGACTGCAGTTGGCAAGCGCAATTGAGAAGGGTTTTAGACTTCTTTTTAAGAAGACTTTTTAAATTTTTAAAGCAATATAGAACAAAGCCACACAAACATTTTTTGGCTAGACCAGACCATCTGATGTAGCATTTGGGGCCACACTGGTTTGATTCTAAAATTCCAGGGGCCAAGCAATCAACTTCATCTAAGAAAGATCACAAAATACTGGGTCAGACCTTGATGCTGGACCAGATTCAGATTTCAGCATGTCTGGGCTTCAGCCACTGGCTTCAACGCTGCCCCCGAGGAAAAAATTTAAAAGATCACAAAAGCTGTTAGAAAAAGCAAGCACTAGAGAAGGGAGACCATCGCTGACAGAATGTAGGAGCATCTCAAACACTTCCAGAGCCTAATGGTTCAAATCTGGAAGAACAAACTTTAGGGCACACCTCTACAGCCCGCCAGGAATGAGGCTGCCCTGAACCTTCTCCTCCTGCTTTTGTCCGACAGACCTCATTTTCACTACTCTTAACCTTGCCTGCTCCCCACATAAGTCCCTCTAGACTTGGCCCCTAGTGGACCCTGAGGTGGAAGGCCTCCATCCTGTCTCCCTCCTGCAAGTTCTCCTTCATTTGGTCAATGAGAGATTTAGTGCCTCCACCTTAAAATAGAAATGTAAGCACCCCCAACTCGTGCTCCAAAACTTCATTATTTGGGACATCTTTCAACAGAAACAATATATGTACAAGGACAAGGTGACCACACCAGACCATAGCGCCAGCTCAGCACTGAATCTGCCTCTAGTATGATTCATATAACTCCAACATAAGCATCACCTGTACTGAGGTTTCCACAGGAAATGTGCTGGACATTCCAAATTCTAATACAGAACTTCTCTGGTTTAACTCAAGGCAGGGAAACAAAAGATACTCCTTCCTTTCCGTACCCTTCCACCTGCCAGGTGACCTAAATCTCTGGGCAGGGACTGCCGAGAGTTTCTGTGGCCCGAGAGGCAAAGGCTGAGAAGTGGGGCAGAGGATACAGGTCCAGGACGTGTCAGGGGATGAGGAGGAAAAAGAAGGGCTTGGGATACGGCACACAGGCATCTATGCAGACAGGGAGATCAACCAGGATTGAGGCTACAGGCTCTTAAAATGATGTAGAGGGAAGTATGAGGCAGAGAAAGGAGGGTTAAAGAATAGCAGCTACCATACAGGTGAGCGCTTCCCAGGCTCTGAGAATTTTACACATCAGTACACACGTAACCCACACAACATGTCACAGGGCGGGCACTATTACCAGGAAACTGAGGAACAGAGGGGGTAAGAACTTGCTCAAGTTGGTAGCTAGTGCGAACATGGTTCTTCGCCACTTTGTCTCCTGCTTCGGGGAGGGACCTTCCCGCTCCTGCCCCACTCTCCCAGCTCCTTAGCGCGGCCGCCCTCATGGGTGACGTGCCTCCGCGCCCATGCTACCCGCCTCCTGTGCTCAGAGGCTGGAAGCTAGAAACAGCACTTCCCAGATTCTCCTGGAGCTGGGCTCTGGGTGCCAATCGGGTTTTGCAAATAACTACTTGAATAAGATTAGAAAGGCTGAGCATTTCTGCTGCTGTGCCCTGGCTGGCTTCCTGGGGGCCCTGGATGGCCATGGAGGCAGAAGGACCGCGGTCCCCCTGTCCCTGAGCTGCATGGCAGGAGTCTGGGCTTGACACCAAGAGCCTGATTGGAAGCCCAGCCTGGAGCCTAACTGAGTCGGTCAGCACCTAATAACCCACAGCAAGTCCCTGCTGGGCTTAGTTCCGGCCCTGAGCCCTGACTGATCACCTTCCCTTCTTCTCTCCCCTCGTTTTCCCTATGACCTTAGCCACCGAGGAGAACAATGGCAGGCAATGGGAAGGAGGCGGAGAAGAAGAACGGGGGCAAATTCATTCATTCATTTGCCGGTCACCCAACATTTACCGCACACCCATCATGCTCTAGGGACTGGCCAGACTCCTCCCCTTCCCCTCCGGCGCCTTCAGTGACTCTTACTAGGATGCGGGACCAAGAGGCGAACCAAGTCTGTGGCTCTGTGTGTGCCGTTCCCTCGCCCGGAACACCCTGCTCCCTGCCCTTGTCTCCTTGGCGGTTTCCTCAACACTATCCAGGTACCACTTCCTGCCCAGAGCCTGGATTTGTACCCAGGTGCTGACTCCAGAGCCCACGGGCTCGACCACCTGGAAGAAGGAAGAGTAAGGCTGAAAAGACAAAGGAGGGGAGGTGACATGGCCTGGTCCTGAGGACAGTCACATGTAACATACATATATAGACCAGGGGCTCATTTATTAAACAATAGGCCACGCAGCTCTGCCAAAAGGAGCCTCTGCATTTCCTCAGGGGGAAACTTACCTCGGGGGACTGATGATCACTACGTACGTGTGGCCCACTTACCTTGGCAAACAGGGAAGGAGTAGAAACCCCAGCGGCAGGCATCGCACCGAGGGCCCCCCACCCCGGGGCGGCACAGACACCGCCCGTGGGCATCACATATTTCGGGGAGAACTCCTGCCAGGTTACAGTCACAGCCTGCGAAGGGGAAGAGATGTTCAGAGGGGTCTCCATCCTCCATCCCTTCACCCACAGATTCTGAGTAATCTATGGTTTACATACAGTCCTAACCCAGAAGACTGCATCTTAAGGGGAGTAAAACATCTCTCCTGGAAAGATCAGAGATACCATTCAGAAACATCCAGGGCAGGTACTGGTTCGCAAAGTACCTACAATCTTCTAACATCTACCTCCATGGGAACAATTGTTTTTCCCCAAACTGAGCCTTGTTTAGTAAAACTTCAACTTCATAGATTTCCATCGAATGATAATCTTGAACTAAACATATTCCTACCTCCATTTCTCAGAAGAAAAGAGATGAACATACATTTAGCCCTAATAAGTGCCAGACGTGGCTTTGGGGGACCTCACTCGCTTGTCTCAATCCTCCAGGCATGAGCCCTTCCCAGCAGGCAGGCTGCTTCCAGTCCTACCTCAGCACCTCTGCTCTGGCCGGCAGGTAACACCCCTCCCCTGGTTCCCTCTCAACTTTCAGGTCTCGGTCAGGAAGGCCTTCCCCACCCAGTCTGTACCAGCAGCTCCCCCTTCCCTCTCCCCGCCTTTATTTAGCTGTGTTGGTCTTTCACACTTTAATTATTGAAATCACTTATTGGCCTCATGACTGACTTTGACCAGTGGAATGAGAGGCAAGGCAAGTGTTGTTGTGGGATTTCAGAGCCCAGGTCACAACAGGCTTTGTGGTTTCCATTCTCACCCTCTGGGAACCCTGAGACCACCAGGGAGGTACCCTGTCTGACCTCATCGAGGATAAAAGGCCACATGGAGAGAGACACTGAGCCCCAGCAGACCCTCCAGCAAGTCCGGCAGAAAGACTGCCCAGCCAAGCCACAGGACTGTGAGAAATAACCCTTATTGTTTTAAGCCACTAAATTTTGGGGTGATTTATTACATAGCAATAGAAGAACGAAACACCTATCAAACTGAAAACTTAGGGAGAGCTCACCTCAGGACTCCCACTGCCATGTACAGTATGTCTCAATCAATAAATATTTCCCAGGAAGACAGGGCTCTTGCTTGACTTTATTATGGATGGATTAAATAGTGAAGTCAAGCAAAAGCCCTGCAAGATATGTAAGCATTTTATAGTTGAGGAAAAAGATGCTCAGATCTTTTTTTTTTTTTTTTTTGCGGTACGCAGGCCTCTCACTGTTGTGGCCTCTCCCGTTGCGGAGCACAGGCTCCAGACGCGCAGGCTCAGCGGCCATGGCTCACAGGCCCAGCCGCTCCGCGGCACGTGGGATCTTCCCGGACCGGGGCACGAACCCATGTCCCCTGCATCAGCAGGCGGACTCTCAACCACTGCACCACCAGGGAAGCCCTTTAATAGATCTTTATTGGAGTATAATTGCTTCACAATACTGTGTTAGTTTTTGTTGTACAACAAAGTGAATCAGCCATGTGCGTATATATATCCCCATATCCCCTCCCTCATGAGCCTCCCTCCCACCCTCCCTATCCCACCCCTCTAGGTCATCGCAAAGCACCAAGATGATCTCCCTGTGCTATGCAGCTGCTTCCCACTAGCTATTTTACATTTGGTAGTGTTTATATGTCTATGCTACTCTCACTTCGCCCCAGCTTCCCCCGCTCCCCACCCTGTGTCCTCAAGTCCATTCTCTATGGCTACATCTTTATTCCTGCCCTGCTACTAGGTTCATTAGTGCCATTTTTTTTTTTTTTTAAGATTCCATATATGTTCGTTAGCATACGGTATTTGTTTTTCTCTTTCTGACTTCACTCTGTATGACAGACTCTAGGTCCATCCACCTCACTACAAATAACTCAATTTCGTTTCTTTTTATGGCTGGGTACTATTCCATTGTATATATGTGCCACATCTTCTTTCTCCATTCATGTGTCGATGGACATTTAGGTTGCTAGAAAGGTTAATTAAGTTGCCCAAGGTCACACAGCCAGAGGAGCTAAGTAGGTCTGTCTGATTCTAAAGCCCACCCCTTTCTATGATGGCAAGAATACAAGCTGATAGCTGATTTTAAAAGCTGTGTTCAAGGTATGTTCCAGATTAGTGTATGTATTCAAACC
This sequence comes from Phocoena phocoena, assembly GCF_963924675.1. Lineage (NCBI taxonomy): Eukaryota > Metazoa > Chordata > Mammalia > Artiodactyla > Phocoenidae > Phocoena > Phocoena phocoena. The sequence continues at coordinate 50,379,439 of NC_089231.1, forward strand.
ATTCTCATATTTAAAACATCTACATTTCTATCGAGAACATTAGCATCAGTGGGAAGCAGCTGCATAGCACAGGGAGATCAGCTCGGTGCTTTGTGACCACCTAGAGGGGATACGGAGGGTGGGAGGGAGACTCAAGAGGGATGGGATATGGGGATATATGTATACATATAGCTGACTCACTTTGTTGTACAGCAGAAACTAACACAACATTGTAACACAATTACAATTTTAAATCTTAATAAAGATTTAAAAAAACCAAGAACACTAGCATCTAAACCTGCAACATGGTCCCTTGAGGAAGATCCTGAAAGACTCAAAGATGTGACTGGGTTCCCCCTACTTCTCAAGGAAGGGAAGTCTCATGCATTTCAAAAAGGTTTTCTACAAGGGTTAGAATAATAGATAATCTGAAAAGTTAGCTAAATCCCACTCCTTCCCTTTGCCCTTTTTCAGGTAAAAGGCTAGTAACAAAGTTGTGGAATTATTTTTTTGCAGTAATTAAGAAAAAAAAAAATCAGAGCAACTTTACAGTCTTTGCATAATCTCTAGCTTGTTTATACTTCAACAGTCACCTAACTTGACAAGAAGGGCACTGGATGTGTCCAAGGGCATATTCATCACAAGAGAAGCCTTGGAACCCAGGCTGGCACGAGCACCGCCCTGACTGTCCATCACAGCAGCTTTCCATCACAGCTGCCATACAAGGTCCCAATGCCAGGGCCCCACAGGATGAGAACACCACAGGGAAATGCAAAGGTTTACTGTCAATTACAGTCTTGGCATTAGACCAGGCATTGGAATTCAGTAAGAAACTTGAACTTTACAAAGGCATTGAAGTCCAAGGAATCCCGGTTTACAACCACTTGTAAACAGAAAGGAAGCATCTAGTGCCTATGCATTTCTAAATTTCTGTTTCTGAAATTCACTTTTTAACTTAGGCCTGGTTTCCACAGTGTAGTGGTTACCACATTCACCTGACCCTTAACTTACCTGGCAAGTACTCCTACACGGTGCAGGAGCCAGAAACCTCTGAGGTCCCTCACTTCTCCCCCACCCTCACCTCCCACACCTCCTCACCAGGCCGTAGTGCTTATATCTCAGGAAAGCGCCCGCAATCCTCCTCTCCTTCCAGACTTCCAGAGCCTTCCTCCAGGACCTCATCCTCGTTTGCCTAGATTATTTCAAGAGCCTCCTGACAAGGCTGTCTGCTTCCTGTCTTCTTCCAACCCACTCTCCACACTGGTGTCAGGAGTGATCTTTCTAGAACGCCAATCTTTGCATATCAATTTCCAGATTAACCCCTCAACGGTGACCCAATGCCTTCAGTACACAATCCAAAGTCCTCGACATGTGTGACACAGCAGACCCTTCAAAATCTTCAGGCTGCCAGAGCCCGTGCGGCACCTCTATGCAAACTCGAAAAAGGCGTCTCCTCTTCGAGATGCTTTCCTGTCACTTGCTGTAAAATAGTCACCATATATATACAGGTCTACCACATCCTCAATGCCCCCTCCTCCTGGTCCCAGGAAGCCCTTCTAGAACCTCTGCCTTTTCCCTTCCTCCTTTCCTTCCCTCCTCCTTCCACTGTTCCTTCCATCCTTCCTTCTCTCCTTCCCACCTGCCTTCCTGCCTTCCCTCCCTCCCTTCTGTAAGGAGTTGTAAAGATGCCCCTTGTGTTTGCTCCCATGGCTCCGTGTTCTTGCCCTGTCATAGCATCAACTCCTGCTGTTCTAACTGCTTGTCTGTGTGTCTCCCACAGGCCTGGGGGCTTCCAGGGAGCAGGGAGGCAGCTGCCTTGGCCATGCCTAGTATAGAGGAGGCACTTAATAGGAGTTTAATGAATGAAGAATATGCTAAATATTCAAGACGACAATTCTCTTGGGTAAACACCATTCCTTGAGTTTTATTTTATTGGCACAGAGCTGCCAAACCGAGATATCAGAATTCACCTGTTCATCTCTAAGCTGTCTCTGGCTTGTCTCCACGCCAACAATGAATGACCCACTCTGCCAGCCAGGTGAAATGCCCAGCCTGGGGAGAGACAGCAGGAAGGCATGCCCTAGTGGCGGTCGCCCCATCTCTCAGAGCTCTCGTCATTAGCGCGTGCCCCGGCCCTGATCACATCGGCAATGGCAAGTAGCTCCTTACAAAGTGATGGGGGAATCAAAACCTTTTCGTGGTATTTGTCAAGAAACCTCTGGGCAGCCATGTCTTCAGGCCAAATGGGCTGCTTTACAAAATCATCCCAAGACTGTATCAATCTCCTAAGGTAAGCACCTGGAGTCTTCCTGCAGCTGTTGATTTTGCTTGTCACCACTCTTTGTTTGAACTTGGAGGAATAAAACTGTGCCCATGCCCGGAGGCCAGTGTCCCCCTAGAGTGAATGTTTTGTGTATCCTGTCATTTTCAAAAACAGCCCTTGAAGATGTGTCTACTAAACGTTGACTTCCTAACAATAAACGTTAAGTGGTTATAAATGATCACTCGGACCCAGAAAATCCAAATAATATCCAGGCATGAAACATAACGAAAAATCTAAAAACATTCTGATCTGCAAAATTGAGCCTATGGATTTTCTAAAATTCTCAGTTGGGGCTGCACACTGGAATCTCCTGGTAAAATATCATTGCCTGGCTGTGGAATCCCAAACTCAGAGATGCTGATATAATCCCAGGATCTATAAACTATGGCCTGAGGGCCAGACCCATCCCTGTTTTAGTAAACAAAGTTATATTGGAACACAGCCAAGCTCAATCATTTATTATACATACTGTCTATGATTCTTTTCATGTTACTATAGCAGATTTGAGTACTCACAACTTTGCCTACAAAGATGAAAATATTTACTATCTTTATCCTTACAGGAAAGTCTGCCAACCACTAAATAGGAATTTCTACTAACTAGAGCAGTTGTTCTTAACAAGAGACATATGACAGAATCATCTGGAAAACCTGTGCAAAATGCCAGCCTGAACTTCACCCCTGGAAATCTAGATTTAAGATCTGGGGGTGATATATGCCATCTACAAGAGACCCACTTCAGACCTAGAGACACATACAGACTGAAAGTGAGTGTATGGAAAAAGATATTCCATGCAAATGGAAATCAAAAGAAAGCTGGAGTAGCAATTCTCATATCAGACAAAATAGACTTTAAAATAAAGACTATCACAAGAGACAAAGAAGGACACTACATAACGATCAAGGAATCAATCCAAGAAGAAGATATAACAGTTGTAAATATTTATGTACCCAACATAGGAGCACCTCAATACATATGGTTAACAGCCATAATAGGGGAAATCGACTTTAACACCCCACTTTCACCAATGGACAGATCACCCAAAATGAAAATAAATAAGGAAACACAAGCTCTAAATGACACATTAGACAAGATTGATTTACTTGATATTTATAGGACATTCCATCCAAAACCAACAGAATAGGGCTTCCCTGGTGGCGCAGTGGTTAAGAATCTGCCTGCAAATGCAGGGGACATGGGTTTGAGCCCTGGTCTGGGAAGATCCCACATGCTGCGGAGCAACTAAGCCCACGTGCCACAACTACTGAAGCCTGTGTGCTCTAGGGCCCGTGTGCCACAACTACTGAGCCCGTGTGCTGCAGCTACTGAAGCCCATGTGCCTAGAGCCCATGCTCCGCAACAAGAGAAGCCACCACAATGAGAAGCCCACGTACCACAACAAAGAGTAGCCCCTACTCGCTGTGACTAGAGAAGGCCCGCACACAGCAACGAAGACCCAACGCAGCCAGAAATAACTAAGATAAATAAATTTATAAACAAAACAAAACAAAACAACAGAATACACTTTCTTCTCAAGTGGTCATGGAACATCCTCCAGGATCAATCATATCTTGGGTCACAAATCAAGCCCTGGTAAATTTAAGAAAATGGAAATCGCATCAAATATCTTTCCCGACCACAACGCTATGAGACTAGATATCAATTACAGGAAAAAACTGTAAAAAATACAAACACATGGAGGCTAAACAATACACTACTAAATAACCAAGAGATCACTGAAGAAATCAAAGAGGAAATCAAAAAACACCTAGAAACAAATGACAATGAAAACACGGTGACCCAAAACCTATGGGATGCAGCAAAAGTAGTTCTAAGAGGGAAGGTTATAGCAATACAATCCTACCTCATGAAACAAGAAAAATTTCAAATAAACAACATAACCTTACACCTAAAGCAATTAGAGAAAGAAGAACAAAAAAACCCTATAGTTAGCAGAAGGAAAGAAATCATAAAGATCAGATCAGAAATAAATGAAAAAGAAATGAAGGAAACAATAGCAAAGATCAAAAAAACTAAAAGCTGGTTCTTTGAGAAGATAAACAAAATAGATAAACCATTAGCCAGACTCATCAAGAAAAAAAGGGAGAAGACTCAAATCAATAGAATTAGAAATGAAAAAGGAGAAGTAACAACTGACACTGCAGAAATACAAAGGATCATGAGAGAGTACTACAAGCAACTATATGCCAATGAAATGGACAACCTGGAAGAAATGGACAAATTCTTAGAAAAGTACAACCTTCCAAGACTGAACCAGGAAGAAATAGGAAATATAAACAGACCAATCACAAGCACTGAAATTGAAACTGTGATTAAAAATCTTCCAACAAACAAAAGCCCAGGACCAGATGGCTTCACAGGCGAATTCTATCAAACATTTAGAGAAGAGCTAACACCTATCCTTCTCAAACTCTTCCAAAATATAGCAGAGGGAGGAACACTCCCAAACTCATTCTACAAACTACCATCCCCCTGACATCAAAACCAGACAAAGATGTAAAAAAAAAAAGAAAACTACAGGCCAATATCACTGATGAACATAGATGCAAAAGTCCTCAACAAAATACTAGCAAACAGAATCCATCAGCACATTAAAAGGATCATAGACCATGATCAAGTGGGCTTTATCCCAGGAACGCAAAGATTCTTCAATACACACAAATCAATCAATGTGACACACATTAACAAACTGAAGAATAAAAACCATATGATCTTCTCAATAGACACAGAAAAAGCTTTTGACAAAATTCAACACCCATTTATGATAAAAACTCTCCAGAAAGTAGGCACAGAGAGAACCTACCTCAACATAATAAAGGCCATATATGACAAACACACAGCCAACATCGTTCTCAATGGTAAAAAAACTGAAACCATCTCCTCTAAGATCAGGAACAAGACAAGGTTGCCCACTCTCACCAATACTATTCAACATAGTTTTGGAAGTTTTAGCCATGGCAATAAGAGAGGGAAAAGAAATAAATGGAATCCAAATCGGAAAAGAAGTAAAACTGTCACTGCTTGCAGATAACATGATAGTATACAAGAGAATCCTAAAGATGCTACCAGAAAACTACTAGAGCCAATCAATGAATTTGGTAAAGTAACAGGATACAAAATTAATGCACAGAAATCTCTTGCACTGTACACTGTATACTAACGACGAAAACTCTGAAAGAGAAATTAAGGAAACACTCCCATTTACCATTGCAACAAAAAGAATAAAATATCTAGGAATAAATCTACCTAAGGAGACAAAAGACCTGTATGCAGAAAACTATAAGACACTGATGAAAGAAATTAAAGATGATACAAACAGATGGAGAGATATACCATGTTCTTGGATTGGAAGAATCAACATTGTGGAAATGACTATACTACCCAAAACAATTTACAGATTCAATGCAATCCCTATCAAACTACCAATGGCATTTTTCACAGAACTAGAACAAAAAATTTCATAATTTGTATGGAAACACAAAAGACCCCGAATAGCCAAAGCAATCTTGAGAAAGCAAAATGGAGCTGGAGGAATCAGGCTCCCTGACTTCAGACTATACTACAAAGCTACAGTAATCAAGACATCATGGTACTGGCACAGAAACAGAAATATAGATCAATGGAAAAGGATAGAAAGTCCAGAGATAAACCCATGCACCTATGGTCACCTTATCTTTGGTAAAGGAGGCAAGAATATACAATGGAGAAAAGACAGCCTCTTCAGTAAGTGGTACTGAGAAAACTGGACAGCTACATGTAAAAGAATGAAATTAGAACACTTCCTAACACCATACACAAAAATAAACTCAGAATGGATTAAAGATCTAAGACCAGACACTATAAAACCCTTAGAGGAAAACATAGGCAGAACACTCTATGACATAAATCACAGCAAGATCCTTTTTGACCCACCTCCTAGAGAAATGGAAATAAAAACAAAAACAAACAAATGGGACCTAATGAAACTTCAAAGCTTTTGCACAGCAAAGGAAACCATAAACAATACAAAAAGGCAACCCTCAGAATAGGAGAAAATATTTGCAAATGAAGCAACTGACAAAGGATTAATCTCCAAAATTTATAAGCAGCTCATGCACCTCAATAACAAAAAAACCAACAACCCAATCCAAAAATGGGCAAAAGACCTAAATAGACATTTCTCCAAAGAAGATATACAGACTGCCAACAAACACATGAAAGAATGCTCAACATCATTAATCATTAGAGAAATGCAAATCAAAACCACAATGAAGTATCACCTCACACCGGTCAGAATGGCCATCATCAAAAAATCTACAAACAATAAATGCTGGAAAGGGTGTGGAGAAAAGGGAACCCTGTTGCACTGTTGGTGGGAATGTAAATTGATACAGCCACGATGGAGAACAGTATGGAGGGTCCTTAAAAAACTAAAAATAGAACTACCATATGACCCAGCAATCCCACTACTGGGCATATACCCTGAGAAAACCATAATTCAAAAAGAGACATGTACCACAATATTCAGTGCAGCTCTATTTACAATAGCCAGGACATGGAAGCAACCTAAGTGTCCATCGACAGATGAATGGAGAAAGAAGATGTGGTACATATATACAATGGAATAATACTCAGCCATAAAAAGAAATGAAATTGAGTTATTTGTAGTGAGGTGGATGGACCTAGAGTCTGTCATACAGAGTGAAGTAAGTCAGAAAGAGAAAAACAAATACCGTATGCTAACGAACATATATGGAATCTAAAAAAAAATAAAAAGGTTCTGTTGAACCTAGGGGCAGGACAGGAATAAAGATGCAGACATAGAGAATGGACTTGAGGACACAGGGAGAGGGACTGGTAAGCTGGGACTAAGTGAGAGAGTAGCATTGACATATATACACTACCAAATGTAAAACAGATAGCTAAGTGGGAAGCAGCTGCATAGCACAGGGAGGTCAGTTCGGTGCTTTGTGACCACCTAGAGGGGTAGGATAGGGAGGGTGGGAGGGAGACGCAAGAGGGAGCAGAGATGGGGATATATGTATACATACAGCTGATTCACTTTGTTATACAGCAGAAACTAACACAACACTGGAAACCAATTATACTCCAATAAAGATGTTTAAAAAAATGAAAAAAAAAAAAGAACGAACTATGCTACATGTGCTTTGAGTATGCAAAGATTCACTCCAAAAATAGCCTCTCAGAGTTTGTGTAGCTGACCTCAGGCCCAACTAACCTATAAGAATGCAAGAGGCTTCCCTGGTGGTGCAGTGGTTGAGGGTCCGCCTGCCGATGCAGGGGACATGGGTTCGTGCCCCGGTCCGGGAGGATCCCACATGCCGCGTTGCGGCTGGGCCCGTGAGCCATGTCCGCTGAGCCTGCGCGTTCGGAGCCTGTGCAGACATAAGTCCCCAGCAGCCAGAACAGTGCTATGCACATAGCAGGTGGTTCGGAGCCTGTGCTCCGTCAGGGGCCCTCAGCCCCCTGACGACCCTGCTTAATCATCTCTTCAGGGAGGCCTTCCCTGACGACCTACTTACATGTGCAAACCTCACATTCCTACCCTCTCTCTCTCGGCCTTATTTATTCCACAGCACTGATGGCCAACGCACCCGGAGCTAATATACTGTTGTAGAACCTGAATTCCTTGACCAGGGATGGCCCTCCAGAGACCATGTTCTTGTCTGGCCACCAGTGCCCCTTCCCTGCCCATTCACACTCCGGACGCACCAGGAAGAGGGGTCCACTGCTCCCAGTGAGATGAGCACGTGACCATCAGGCCTTTCCCCATCCTGGGGGACGAGACCAGGTGGGTTACCCAAGCCTGACCCAGCTGGTCGTGGGCTGTGTGCATGCAATGTGCCACGCCCTTCTGAGCGTGTGTGTCCCTGTGAGCACCACTGTGGGTTCACACAGCGAACGGCTCACAGCTCCAGAATCGAACCCAAAGGCCTGGAATACTCTCATATGGGTTAATTTACACCTACAATGTGGATGACTCCCATTTAAAAGTAACACCTCGTGCAGGACACAACCCTGCATATCATAATCTATCACATTAGTGATTTTACTTGTTTGCATATTAAATGTTATTGTAGGAGTCACCCCCACCCCCGACTGAAATATAAGCTCCAGGAGAGTTGGGAAATTTGTTTCACTAAGTCCCCAGCAGCCAGAACAGTGCTATGCACATAGCAGGTGGTCATAAAATACTTGCAGAATCAGAGATTAGGTAGGTGTAGCACCTCTCCACCCCAAAGGCTGCTTCCTGCATACCCCTGCCACTCTCTTCCCTGGGTGTTTTTCTGGCTGCAGGAGCTCCTCTGCACCCCCTGCAGGCCGGGCCCAGAAAGTTAATGCCCCAGAGGTAGCCCTCCATGCACATCAGGTGACTCAAGTTATCCGTTCCGTTGGGATAACGCTGAGCAAGTTCTCTGTTGCCTCCCAGAGTTGCTCAGAGGGCTGCAGCTCCAGGACCTACAGCAGGACCATGCCCGCTAACGCATCTTCATAAGGGTTCCCTTCAATCTCGGACTCACTCCCTTACTGATGTTTCCTGGTGTCACCTCCCAAATTAACCACTTGCACTCAATTCCTTTCTCAGAGTCCCTTTATGGAGAACCAAATAACACAGCAGGCAACCGACTGCTACTGAAGGTTTTTGAGCAATCTAGCAACATACAATCTAAAAACCCTTCTTAGTCTCCATCAGGTGGTGCCATTGCAAAGGACAGACTGGAGTAGAGAATGATGGGAGGTGAGAAGCCCAAATACGACAGACCTGGGCCTCCCTGGTGGCGCAGTGGTTGAGAGTCCGCCTGCCGATGCAGGGGACACGGGTTTGTGCCCCGGTCCGGGAAGATCCCACATGCCGTGGAGCGGCTGGGCCCGTGAGCCATGGCCACTGAGCCTGCGCGTCCGGAGCCTGTGCTCCACACGGGAGAGGCCACAACAGTGAGAGGCCCGCATACCGCAAAAACAGAAACAAAAACCAAATACGACACACCTGCAAGGCACCACCATGGTCCCATGAGGATGACTTGAACTTGGACAATAGCCATGTGCACAGGAAGTAGAAAAGGGATATGGAGCATAACATCTTCACTGAAGTTAAACCAAAAGAGAAGTTACTTGCCTTTTATATCTCCAGCAACTGGATCTTCTGGACTTGGAGTAGAAATAGGAAAAACGGGAATTCCTAGAAAAAATAGTTTATCAAAAAATAGAGAAGGATGATTAAGGAGACAGTAAAGTAAAACATTAAATTGCACTACCTAGGAAGACGCCCTCTCTGACTTAGTGAAAGCAGCACGTGGAAACTAACTGAAAGAAAGGAAATGTTGCGACACTTAAAATGCATCTAGTGATAAAACCAGGATCGTCAGACATTCTGATTTGTATATTAATGAACAGAAATGGATATTTCGTGCTCACAATAGCTAAGTCCCAGTCTAGCAGGGCTGAGCTGGACTTCTTTAGTATCTTTATTGTTTTTTCATGTTAACATCGAGACTAGATTTTAAAAAATGTTTTCTTTCAAGTCTTTTTCCTTAAAACTTTGCTTATGAAAATGCAATTTCTGCTCAGCCTCTGTCCAATCATTATAGATTCTAAACTGACTGAGCTCTGATTCAGTGTCACTATGTTTGGGCTTAAAAACTGGTTCCTTTAACTTTAAGATGACCATGTAATTCATCCTCCAAACTGGGACACTTGACAGTGGAAGTGGGTGCTCGTTTAACAATGACCCTGGGACAGCAGGTGGGAGCCAGGACGTGCGCACATCCTGTCCACAGAGCCCCACAACTCAACATGCTTTTCCGGGGATGGCAGAGTTGTGAGGTGGGAATGGGCAAGAACTAACGCAGCAATGGGGTAGCCTCTTCCTGAGACCGTGTTTCTCCGTCCTGACCCCAAAGTCCAGTTTTTACACTAATTGCAGAACAAATAGGGTCACGGCTCTTGGAACAGTCTGCACAGCTGACTTCACACACTCCCCTGCTCCACGTTCTATGCTGTTTCTAACAGACACGTATATATCTCTCCAAGATGCTGAGATGTTCTCTTAGACCACGGCAGTGGGATACGGTGAGGGCTCTACTGTACAGTGGGAGAGAACAGACACATCCCCCCGGCCACTGGAACTACAACACACACTACGTGTGCGCACGCGAACATCTGGAAGCCCGCGACATTTACTCTAGGTTTATGAAGGAAAACCCCACACATGGATTACTATTACGTTGAAACTGCCACCATCTGACCCTTTGACCTGCTGAGATGGTAATGTCTATGGTACAGCCTAACACTTTGGAGATAAATAACACTATGAAGCATACTTATAAAAATGTAATGTTCCCAACTTTGGGGAACATTTTCACACAAATAGAACCTTCCTGGCCCTATTTCTGTCCCTCTACCACCCCTCTGCCCCATGCCTGCCATGCACTCAGGGGTCGATGCACAAAGCCCAGGTCAGCGCCGAGAAGCCGGGCCTCTCCTTCCGCAGCTGGGACTTACTGGAGCAAACCGGGAAATGGTGGTAGCCGGCCGCACACTCCTCACAGTGGTCTCCGCGGAAGTTGGGCCTGCAGGTGCAGCGGCCCAAGCCCTGCTGACAGTCCTCCGCGTGGTCGGGGTGACAGCTGCAGGCTAAGAGAAATCCCAGAGAGTCCGTCCTTCACTGCACCTCTTAAGGCAAATATGTCCTAATCCTTCTCAGGCAATGTTTACTACTTCATCATTGGTTTCCAGGGATTCTCGAAAGGGCACAGCCTGTTTTCCACTTCACACCTGCTTGATGGTTTGCATTGACTGAACCCCGTGGACCCTCAGAGACAAGCTTTAATGAGCGTCACACTGAGAAGTTCTCGAGGATGTGGTTTATTACATTGAGCACTGCCCAGTGCACCGTGTAGGGGGCAACCCTGCACAAGCCACCACCGGAGGGGCTGGGTGGGCGCATGCTATGGCTCCTGGCAGGGCTGTTGGGCACAGCCTCTCCCGGCTATGAGCCAACTGCGAAGGTCCACAGAGTGGTCGTCATTACACAGCTGTGATGTGGACACAAGTGTGGGATGCCTAGACTTTGATATATGATCTGTGCACGTGCCCGTCACCCAAATGTTCGAATCAAGTGATACAGCTTACTGAAGGCAGTTTTTGCAACCAGCCTGACGACTGGGTTTGCATTCCAGAGGGACACACTTGGGTGTAAAACACTCGGGAACCCCCTCACCTGGGAGCTCTCCTTGACCTGGCAAAAGTCCTCACCTTGGACAGCAAAAACACTGTCATAGCTCAGCTGAGTCCCTGTCCTGTGAGGAACTGGGAGGCTGGAGAAGTCGTGAGCGCCAAGCAACCCCCTAGCCTGGCTTCTCCTGGTGTCCTTTGCTTGATTTGTTTAGGATTTATGTGTCCTGTGGATTCTTTATGCTAAGCCTCTAATATCTCCATGAGACCACTTCAGTGATGAAGAAAGAAACGAGAAAAGTGATGTTAAACTGAGGCTCCTAATAAGGCATGAGTTTATTCACGATGTCCTGTTTTCCTTTGCCAAAGCTTATCCTTCGTGGGCACAAGATAAATCATGGGCATACTTCATAGGAGGATGTGGAAAAGCGAGGGGAAACAAGGACACACTTTTAATCACTAAGATGCCCTACAGAGGGACAAATCAGAGTTTACACATTCTTTGGATTTTGATGCTCTCAAACATTAATGATATGGTGAATGAATCTGCGGGGGGGAAGGTGGGCACAGAAGCCAATTTCAGGACTGGAACTGTTTCCTAACTGCAATAGCAAGAGAACATAAAAGAACCAAATAAAATACACATGCAGAACAAAGTCTATAATCTGATCTACAACTGATAATTCCACAGGAAAAAAAAAAAACAACAGTGGCATTTTTCTGTATAATGGAAGTGGTACGTTACAGCAGTGCTAGACAGATATGAACTCTACCCTGGACCTACCAGTTAGTAGTTCTCTCACCTGGGCCAAAATATTTATCTGCTCAGACCCTTTGATTTCTCGATATCTAAAAATGAGACTAATAATACATTATCTTAAGTTTGTTATGATAATTAGATAAGACATTTGTGAAATTATTTAGGCCATGCCTTGTATATAGCAAGTGCTCAATAAATCATAACTATTTTGAATATTATGACTATTATTACATCCTTGTGAAATCATTACTATGTTGCCTTGAGTCTCATTCTGATGAAATTTAAAATTACTGGAGATCATAGAAACATGTCAAAACAACAGAAATCATTTGTTGCAGGCCTAGTATGCGCCAAGCCCAATGCTAAGTATTTTCCTAGGTGGTTTTGACTGCATTTCATTTACTCTTAGAGACTAGATTATCATTTCCATTTATACATATGAAATCTGATTCTCGGAGAGACTATGTAACTGCCTGAAGTCACACAGCTAGTAAGGAGTAGAACCAATAATATGAAGAGAGACAGAAAGCTAAGGGAATTGCTAGCCAATCAGAAATTAGCCCGATGACCTCCCTGAAGTTAAGACACACCAAGGTGGAATGAAACTTACGGATGCAGCCGTCGGGGGCATGGACCGGAACGCCGTAAGGGCGGTAATAGCCCTTAGCACACTTTTCACAGTTTACACCAGCTGTGTTATGCTAGAAAGAAACAAAAGAAACTTAGGGGGAGAGAGTAGTGGACAAGCGCTATTCATCCAGAGAAATAATTCTGTCGTACACAAATGTAAAGTAAAAGTCATCAAAAACAAAAAGCACTGAACTTGACCTTGAATCTCCAAGATTTACCACAGGACACTGGCTTGAACTTGGCTCTGGAATTCTTTTTCCCATTGGAAGAGGAAATGAGGGTAAATTCGACGAACTGGACAACCCAAGTTTTCCTCTCTACCACTTAATGAAGCACCTGACATTTGAGTGAGCAAAAATTCCAGAGGACCACTCTTCACAGCTTCCTTCAGTAGCGATGAATGGATCATAAATCACCCTTAGGTTTAACCCAAGGGATAAAGGGTTATGTGTGTATTTTTATCTTCTCCAATTCTGGAAAAAACTGCATGTACAGATCCCCTTCTCTCGTCATTCCAAAATTTTATCTGTGCTTTAGTCTGAAACCATTTCCCAAACATTTCTGCTACGGGAATGGAAAATGTAGGCATGTGATTCATACACAGAGCTCATTTGAAAGTACAATACAAGGCAGCCTTTCATATTTCACGGCTAATCCTTGTAATTGCCAGAAAAAATCAAATTACCTGACACGCATCATCAATTTCCAAGAACTATATACCATGGGTCTAGCTCAATTCCACCTCTCTCTCTCTCTCTCTAATTTGGAAAGAATTAGAAGGACAGTGTTCTTTCGCTAATGAAAGGAAAGGCAATAGGAAGTTAAAAAGAACAAATATAACACACTGACTTTAAAGGAGTCTGCATAGAAACGCAGAGAGGAGAACAAAGACCCTTTCTGTATCCTCTACCCTTTTAGATGATTTTATTAATTACAGGCTTTTATTTATTACCACTCCTTGTCCTGTGGGCTAAAATCTGAATTCACTTTAACAGTGAGGTCTAAAACCATACTGGCCACTTCTCTGACCTAAGGTTTACATGCATAAACATCTTGGACAAACAGCAAACAGCTGTAGTCCACCCTCTCTTCCATCAAATGCCAACGAACCTCTCAACTCTGTTGTTTGCCACTGCGGCTTATAATACACAGAGGACATCAGGTTAACCTTGGCTCCCAATTTTTTTCCCACTGGAGTAGGAAATGAGAAAAAGTTTTCTCAAGAGGGTACCCTGGGTTCTCCCCTTTACCACAAGGTTTGTCTAATGAAGCACCTGCCACAAAGAAGTTATATTTTTAAAACACAAAGAACAGCAGCAAATCACCCTAAGAATACCTGTAGTTTGCCCTCAAGTTTTGGGTGGTTCTCTAGGACCCTCACCACCTGAGGGCAAGATACACCACTTATCTATGGACACCAAGGTCATGGTTGGACCAATACCAGACGGAGACTCAAGGACAGTAGTGGCTCCAGATTTCAACGTTGGAGGTACCTAGGAAGCACTCTTGCCGGGAGGAGTGGGTGTCTGAATTTGCATATGTACGACACAACACGAGATGAGAAAGCCTCCGTTGCCCAAGCTAAAGAGTGGGGTGGGCACCGATGGGATCTGTGCAGGAGGTAAGCCCACCCCCACCTACTCCTTTTCCCTTGGCACCATCTAGAGAGGCTTTCTAAGGAACGCCCACCTAGAAACCTCAGGCCCTGCTCTGATCATTCTCAGGTCCTAATTCCTCCAAGCAAAACTTTTCCTACATGCTTTTCATTCTTCAGTTAAACCCCATCTCTCTCTGACTCTCTCTCTTTCCCTCAATTCCTTGACCACACCTACAACACTGGTGCTGACTTCTACTTCTGTGAACCTCAAGTAAAACGAGACTATTGGCTAGTCCACTCGTTGGCCACACTCTCCTGGGAAGACCCCATCTGATATTCCATCGGAAGGTCAAAGTGATCTGGCCTCTGTAACCTCTCTGACGAATCTAGCCCTGCTCACTCCCCTCCAGCCACGCAGGCCCCTTGTTCCCTCTCAAGGCCCTTTGCCCTGCCGTCCCCTCCACGTGGAAAGCTGTCCCCCAGACAGATGCCTGGTCCATTCTCTCACTTCTTTCAGGTCTTTACTCAAATGCCATATCCCAGAGAACGGACCACCCTATTTAAAATGTCACATACCCCCAAACCAACACTTAAAATAGTAAATCCAAGAAACAAAAGCGAAATCAATACCACGTGAGAAAACAGCCACCTCTGACACCCACATGCCCTGAAGGATAACGGTCTGGCTCTTACATGCTGGCTGCTTGGCCACCTGAAAGTCCCCAGGCCCAGCCTGCCTGTGATGTCCCCACTTCCTGTCACCTGCCCAGACTGATGGCAGAGATTTCATCATTCTCCCATTACCAGCACTGCACAGAAAAGGCAGGAAACAGTCAGGTTAGCTGGTGCTATGGAATAAATGTTCGTATTCCCCCCAAGTTCATTTGTGGAAGCCTAATCCCCAATGTATTTGGAGATGGGGCCTGGGGAGGTAATCAGATCATGAGGATGGAGCCCTCATGATGGGATTAGTGCCCTTATAAGAAGAGACAGCGAGAGCTTCCTTCCTTTCTCTCTCTCTCCTCCATGTGAGAATACAAGACAATGGCCATCAGCCAGCCAGAAAGAGGGCTCTCACCAGACACTGGATGTGCTGGCACCTTGATCTTGAACTTCACAGCCTCCAGAACTACGAGAAATAACTGTTTATTGTGTAAGCTACCCAGTCTATGGTATATTTGTTATAACGGCCTGAAGTGACTAAGGCAGCTGGGCTTCTGATAGGCAGACCTTGCTGTACGGTATGCGTCTTCTACCAGCAAACTCAAATTTCATCTTGAAGCATCACCATGTAGCTCACCAAACCATCTGCCCTGCTGTAGCTACACCCATTCTTCTCCCTTCCTGTGCAAGACTCCCCATGTCCCTCTGTATATGGCATAAGATAGGGTTACATTTTCTTCCCAAATGAAGAGCCAATTATTCAAAATCATTTATGTACTATCCATCTTTCTCTTCCAACAGAAATGCCAATTTTACCACAAACCAAATTTTAATATCTGCATGAATTTGTTTCTAAATTCTCTATTAGGTTCTATTGAACTATCTATCCCTGCATTGAGTCCACACTCAATTAATACAGATTCACGGTATATTTTGATGTCTCACAAGACAAAATTCTCCCGTCATTGTTCATCTTTTCTAAGCTACTTGTCTATTCTCATAGACATATTCTTTTATCGATAAGAATTTTAGAAACAGTCTGTCAATCTTCATTAAAAATCTGATTGAGATTGCACTAAATTTATAGATTGGTTTCGAAAAAATGGTATATTTATAATACTGAGTCTGGAGACATATTATGCCTTTCCATATAGGTCTTCTTTTATAAACTTCAATAATGTTTTATAGGTTTAAATGTAGCTCCACAGTTAATTTCTTCTATCTGTTGCCTCTTGGAGTACCTCCTAATTGTTCCAATAATCACAGCTGTGTTCTCCTGCATGTATCAGTTTCTGCTTTCTATCTTTCAGGAATCTTTTAAACTGCTGGTCTGTTGATAACACTCTTTCTTATTTTTCATGCTATTGTGGATTCTGGAAGGAGAGAGTATTTTGCTTGTTTGGTATCTTTCCTGTCATTTTGTAGGATTTGTTGCAGAAGGGAACGTAGCCATATGTGCTCCGTCTGTTTCTTGATTCCATCTCTTAGCTTTGTGTGGTGTGTGTATGTGAGTGTGAAAGAGAGAGAAAAACAAACAGTTTGGAAATAGTGAGACGAACACATTAGGGACACAAACAGTTCAAGACTTAGATTAGAAGTCGTGTCTCCATGGAAGAAGCTAAAGACTCTGTTTTAGTTCACGGAGATAAAGTATCTTCCAGCGTCATCTACAATAACATGGGTAATCTTCAACCTTCATTAAGAGCAACAATATTTTATCAAACAGAAAGGAATCGAGGAGTCAATCCAAAAGTGTTGTGCTCCTTGCCTTCCTTCATTGCTCTTTCCCCCAATATTTTATGACCCAAAGTTCAAATTTCACAATAAACACCTATACCCCGTCTACTAGAGTGTACCATTAACCTTTTACTACACTTGTTTTTTCACATAATTATCCATCTACTCATTCTTCTATCCATCCATTAATCCATCTTATTTATGCATTTCAAAATAAATTGCAGATATCAGTTACCATCCCCTATATACTTTAGCTATTTATATTAACTGTTATTATAATAACTCCAGTTAATTATATGCATAGCTAAAGGTATGCATATAATTAACTGGAGTTTAATGTTTGTTCATAGTTTTTTTTCTTTTGGTATAAAATTTATACACAAGGGCAAAACTCTTGTACATTCACTGAGTTATAACAAATGCATATATCTGTGAAACCCAGATGTCTATCTAGATACAGAACAATATTACCACCCCTGAAGGTGTCCCCATGCCTCTTCCCAGTCAATCCTCACCACCAGCTCCAACGTTCAACCACAGTTCTGATTTTTTCCTCTATTTTTTTTTTTTTTTTGTGATACGCGGGCCTCTCACTGTTGTGGCCTCTTCCATTGCGGAGCACAGACTCCGGACGCGCAGGCCCAGCGGCCATGGCTCACAGGCCCAGCCGTTCCACGGCATGTGGGATCTTCCCGGACCGGGGCACGAACCCGCGTCCCCTGTATCGGCAGGCAGACTCTCAACCACTGCGCCACCAGGGAAGCCCTCCACTATTGATTAGTTTTGCCTGTTCCAAAATTTCATGTAAATGGTCTTCATACTATCGGTATTCTTTTTGGGAAGGCTTTTTTCACTTAACACGGTGCTGTTAAGATTCTTGCACGTTGTTGCACCATCAACAGTTTGTCGCTTCCTACTGCCCATTGGTATTCCACTGTGTAAATATGCCACAGTGTGTTCCTCCATTCGACTTCTGAAGGACACCAGGGCTATTTCCAGTTTGGGGCTATTGTGCATAGAGCTGCTATAAACTTTTTGTAAACACACATTTCCATTTCTCATGGATAAACGCCTAAGCATGGAATTTGTGAGTCATGGTGTAGGTGTATGTTTAATTATATTTTAAAAACTGCCAGATATTTTCCCAAGGTGATTGCACCACTTTTCACTCACACCAACAATGCATGATGGGTATGGTTGCTCCACATCTTCACCAAAATTGGGGGTAAGTCATTGTAACTCTAATTTACATTTCTCTGATGACTCATGATGTTAAGCCCTTTGTTGTATGCTTATTGGCCATTCATACATCCACTTTTGTGAAGTGGCTATTCAAGTCGTTTTCAATTGTACTGGGTTATTTGTCTTTTCATTATTGAGCTGCGGGAGTTCTTTATATTGTGTATCCTGGATGCCAACCATTTGTCAGATCTATGTTTTCTGAATATTTTCTCCCTACTCACGGCTTGCCTATTCATTTTCTTCAGTGTCTTTTGTGAGCAGAAGTGTTTAATTTTGATGAAGTCTAATTTGTCAATTTTTCATGGTTATTGCTTCCTATGAACGAAGAAAACTTTGTCCATCCTCGAATCACAAAGATATCTGCCTATATTTTTCTCAAAAGCTTTAACTTTACTTTAGGTCTGATCCATATCAATTTAGCTTTTGTGTATAATTTGAGGTCGGGGTTCAAGTTAACTTTTTCCCATATAAATCCAGTTACTCAGGAACCATTTGTTGAAAGGACTTTTCTCTTCTCTCCCCATCCCCTGTCACTGGATTGCTTTGGTACTTTTATCAAAAATAAAATGTCCAGGGGTTTTCCTGGTGGCGCAGTGGTTAAGAATCCTCCTGCCAATGCAGGGGACACGGGTTCGAGCCCTGGTCCGGGAGGATACCACATGCCATAGAGCAACTAATCCTGTGCACCACAACTACTGAGCCTGCGCTCTAGAGCCCACAAGCCACAACTACTGAAGCCCGCGCACCTAGAGCCCGTGCTCTGCAACAAAAGAAGTCATCGCAAAGAGAAGCCCGTGCACCGCAACGAAGAGTAGCCCCTGCTCGCCACAACTAGAGAAAGCCTGCGGGCAGCAACGAAGACCCAATGCAGCCAAAAATAAATAAAATAAAATAAATTAATAAAATAAAATAAAATGTCCACGTGTGAGTGTTTCCGCGCTCCCTGTTCTGCTACACTGATCTATTCTTCTAGTCTTATGTCAATAGCACCATGTTAAGGAGACGAAAGACCTGTATGCAGAAAATTATAAGACACTGATGAAAGAAATTAAAAATGATACAAATAGATGGAGAGATATACCATGTTCTTGGATGGGAAGAATCAACATTGTGAAAATGACTCTACTACCCAAAGCAATCTACAGATTCAATGCAATCCCTATCAAACTACCACTGGCATTTTTCACAGAACTAGAACAAAAAATTTCGCAATTTGTATGGAAACACAAAAGACCTCGAATAGCCAAAGCAATCTTGAGAACAAAAAAAGGAGCTGGAGGAATCAGGCTCCCTGACTTCAGACTATACTACAAAGCAACAGTAATCAAGACAGTATGGTACTGGCACAAAAACAGAAAGATAGATCAGTGGAACAGGATAGAAAGCCCAGAGATAAACCCACGCACATATGGACACCTTATCTTTGATAAAGGAGGCAGGAATGTACAGTGGAGAAAGGACAGCCTCTTCAATAAATGGTGCTGGGAAAACTGGACAGGTACATGTAAAAGTATGAGATTAGATCATTCCCTAACACCATACACAAAAATAAGCTCAAAATGGATTAAAGACCTAAATGTAAGGCCAGAAACTATCAAACTCTTAGAGGAAAACATAGGCAGAACACTCTATGACATAAATCACAGCAAGATCCTTTCTGACTCACCTCCTAGAGTAATGGAAATAAAAACAAAAATAAACAAATGGCACCTAATGAAACTTCAAAGCTTTTGCACAGCAAAGGAAACCATAATCAAGACCAAAAGACAACCCTCAGAATGGGAGAAAACATTTGCAAATGAAGCAACTGACAAAGGATTAATCTCCAAAATTTATAAGCAGCTCACGCAGCTCAATAACAAAAAAACAAAAAACCCCATCCAAAAATGGGCAGAAGACCTAAATAGACATTTCTCCAAAGAAGATATACAGAATGCCAACAAACACATGAAAGAATGCTCAACATCATTAATCATTAGAGAAATGCAAATCAAAACTACAATGAGATATCATCTCACACCAGTCAGAATGGCCATCATCAAAAAATCTAGAAACAATAAATGCTGGAGAGGGTGTGGAGAAAAGGGGACACTCTTGCACTGCTGGTGGGAATGTGAATTGGTTCAGCCACTATGGAGAACAGTATGGAGGTTCCTTAAAAAACTACAAATAGAATTACCATATGACCCAGCAATCCCACTACTGGGCATATACCCTGAGAAAACCAAAATTCAAAAAGAGTCATGTACCAAAATGTTCATTGCAGCTCTATTTACAATAGCCCGGAGATGGAAACAACCTAAGCGCCCATCATCGGACGAATGGATAAAGAAGATGTGGCACATATACACAATGGAATATTACTCAGCCTTAAAAAGAAATGAAATTGAGCTATTTGTAATGAGATGGATAGACCTAGAGTCTGTCATACAGAGTGAAGTAAGTCAGAAAGAAAAAGACAAATACCGTACGCTAACACATATATATGGAATTTAAGGGAAAAAAATGTCATGAAGAACCTAGGGGTAAGACAGGAATAAAGACGCAGATCTACTAGAGAACGGACTTGAGGATATGGGGAGGGGGAAGGGTGAGTTTTGACAGGGCGAGAGAGAGTCATGGACATATACACACTAACAAAGGTAGTAAGGTAGACAGCTAGTGGGAAGCAGCCGCAAGGCACAGGGATATTAGCTCGGTGCTTTGTGACAGCCTGGAGGGGTGGGGTGGGGAGAGTGGGAGGGAGGGAGACGCAAGAGGGAAGACATATGGGAACATATGTATATGTATAGCTGATTCACTTTGTTATAAAGCAGAAACTAACACACCATTGTAAAGCAATTATACCCCAATAAAGATGTTTTAAAAAAAAAAAGTAAATTAAACGATCCAAAAAAAAAAAATAGCACCATGTTTTCATTACTGTAGCTTTATAGTTAATATTGAAGTAAGATAATGTAAGTCCTCCAATTTTATTCTGTTTCTTCAAGATGGCTTTGGATATTCTAGGTTGTTTACATAACCATATAAATTTTAGAATCCACTTGTCAACTTCTTTAAAAAAAAAAGAACCTGCATTAACTCTGTAGAGCAATTTGGGGAGAACTGGTATCTTAATAATACTGAATCTTCCAATCCACAAATATATTACATCTTTCTATTTATTTAGTCTTCCTAGATTTCTCTCAGAAAATTTTTTTAGCTTTAATATAGAGGTCTTGCGTGTCTTTTGCTAAATTTATTCCTAAGCATTTTATGTTCTTTGTTACTATTTTTAATTGAATTTTAATTTCATTTTCCTATTGTTTGCTACTAGTATATATAGCTGGTTTTTCTATATTATCATTGTATCCTGCAAAATTACTAAATTCAATTAGTTCTAGTAATTATTTTGTACATTCCTTAGGCTTTTTTACATAAAGAATCATGTCATCTACAAATAGAAACAGTTCTACTTCTTCCTTTCCAATCTTAACACCCTTTGTTTCTTTTTCTTGTCTTATGCAGAGGTTAGGACCTCCAGGGCACTGTTTCACAAAAGCGGTGAAAGCAAGCATCCTTCCTTGTTCCCAGTCTTTAGAAGGAAAGAGTTCAATATTTCATCACTTATATGATGTTAGTTGTAGGGTTTTCATAAATACCCTTCATCAGATTGCAGACAGTCCAGTGCTTCTGCAACTTTAACGTGCACGCAAACCACCTGAAGGTCTCGTAATGCGTAGCTTTAAGAAGATCCTGGGATCTTTCACTTATCCGTGGAACCCTGTGATTTGTAACAAACGTATGACTTATATTTACTTGTATTTTAATTAACTGTGGTGGCAGATGATATAAAATGTGTGGAGTGGCAGACAGGTGGAGAACGGTGGGTCTCTCTAAGGGTGTGTAGCCCTGGTTCCACATAAACGGGCATCTCATGTAAAGAGTGCCTGCTTACTGGCAACGCTAACAAAACATCACTCTCAAAGCACACAAGACAGAATGACAATATAGGCCAAACTCATGAACATTTTACACAAGTTTTAATGAATATCTCAAGGCAGATGTACATATACCCTCCTCTGCCCAACACTCCTCTTACGTAAATTCCAGTGAACCCAATCGCCCTTATAGGAGGGATGAAAAATCCATTTTTCTTATTTAGTGTCAACAGCAGACATCATTGATTGATCATGATATACTTCCTCTAGATTCAGAATCCATTTGAAAATAGGATTTAGAGTCAGCACTGAAGTGGATACCTATTTGCCCTCCTATCTTAGAGCCTTTCTAATATAAGATGGATAGCAGTCAGGATGACAGCCAGGAATTCTCCCCTCCATTCAGGCAAAGACCCAAATGAAGAATCTAATCAATGGAGTTTGGACAAACATGCCTCAGTCCATTTTCCCTAAATTACATCCAGCTAACCAAGCTTTCTGTGTACAAAAGTGGAGAAACGGCGTCAGAAAATCCTTAGAATTGCATATCACTTTCTTGACATCTTTGTAGAGCAGGGCTTACTGAGTGTTCATTGCCTACTGTGACACATTCACGTTGACTTAAATAGTGCCTCACCTGACAGTCAATGCAGACCCCTCCACCTGCATAGATGCCTTGGCTATTCAAGCTTGCCTGCTGCCTCTCAACTTCTGGATCATAGTAACAGTCGATGGCGTGGCCGTGGCAGTTGCATGCTGAAAAAAGAGCATTCTAAGTTAGTACTCCACCGTGACTGTGAGACCCTTAGTAAATTCCCCCAGAGAGTATTGTTGCTACACTGAGCTACAAGAAAGTCTGTTCTGGAACACCAGGGATACCCGCAGTGGACAATTTGGGGGACTTTTACACAAAGACCCGCCTATCATCATATGCAATTTATACATTCTTTCATCTGATGTTAAGTGAGAGAGGTTTCTCTTTTGTAAAAAATAAGATATATAATTACAAATTAAGATAAACCAAAATGCCAATTAAGCTTTATGCACAAAGAGGATATTACTACTACTGCTATTGTCAAGAATAACTGAGGGACTTCCCTGGTGGTCCAGTGGTAAAGAATCCGCCTTACAATGCAGGGGACGCAGGTTCAATCCCTGGTCAGAGAACTAAGATCCCACATGCCGCAGAGCAACTAAAGCCCGAGTGCCACAACTACTGAGCTCGTGCACCTCAACTACTGCCTGCACTGCCACCAACTACAGAGCCCATGCGCTCTGGAACCCACGCGCCACAACCAGAGAAGAGAAAAACCACACTGCACAGCTAGAGAGTAGCCCGCGCACCACAACAAAGAGCCTACACACTGCAACGAAAAAGGATCCTGCGTGCCTCAACAAAGATCCCCCGTGCCACAACTAAGACTCAAGGCAGCCTATAAATTAATTAATTAATAAGAATAACTGAGTTCTTGGTACACTATGCACTATCTCATTTAATCTGCACAATAACTTTCTAAGGGTGGTGCTATTATGCCTATAGCCCAGATAGGGAGTCTGAGGCTTAGAGAGGTTAAGGGACGTGCACATAGTCACAGACTTCACGAGTAAGAGAGGCAGAATCCTGACTTGTCTTTCTGTGACTCCAACACCTATTCCCAGTCAACACTCTAAGCCTTTCATCCCAGCACTATCTACAATAGTGATCAATTGGAAATAATCCTCACATCTAATTATAGGGAAATGGCTAAGCAAACAACAGTATATTTGCTTGCCTGTCAGTTCTATGAAGTCAAGAACTGCTCCTGTTTTGTCTGTAATAGAGCATCGTCCCCAGCACACAGTAAGTACTCAAACACTTTTTAGATACACTTGAATCCAGAGAATGACAATACTATTGAATACGTGCCATCAAAAAAGATGTCAAAGAGTTTTTAATGATACGGGAGAATATTTTAAAATATCAAGTGAAAAAGCTCAGGATATAAAATTGTATGAATAATATACCCTTGAGCATTTAAAGTGTGCATGAAAAAAAACACGAAAATACCTAACAAAATATTAACAGTGGTTCTCTCTGGGTAGTAAAAGTATTAATGATTTTACTTTAAAAAAAAAATTTTCCAAGTTATCTACAAGTAATGTATGATGCTTCTAAAATTAGAAAATATGATTTAAACCCCATTTAGGATTTTCATCATTGCCAAGATGAAAAAAGATCTAACAAGTAAAACACTCATTCTCTCTTAGGCAGAATATATATTCACTACATTCCACCTAGATCCAATTTTCCAAGTCTTTCTAGGAATTTATGTGTTTTAATCAAGTTCTCGGATAAATCTATTAGGGTTAGATTTTCAAGTTACCCTGTTTTTAACAGGCTGAGCCCTTTCTTATTTTCATTTCCTCAGTGGTGCCATGATTTTTTAAAAACTTCTAAGCATTTACATTTACTACGTCAGTTATTTCTTAAGAAGTCTATTTATTTTGAATTGCAGTAACTCAAATGGAATTTAGGAAGCATCTAACAAATATCTTAACAGGTCTGATTTCCATAGGCTGTTTATAATTTTTAACCATTTTGGCAAGTGTAAAAAGGTTAAAAACTTATGAAAGGAAATTATTTAAAATTTGTCATATGTGTTGGAGTGAAGCATTGCCATTCACTGAGCGGTTCCATTAGTCTGGAAAACTAACCACACGATGAATGTTGGAATTCATGTGATGACACTTATTCAGTCAAAGTATCCTAAACCAGCACCTGAAAGTATTGGAAGAGATAACCCCTGATTATTACTTTTCCCTCTTTGGGGCCCTATTATCTAGGGGTAAGGAATCAGGAATTCACTGCAAAGGAACCTGTTAACTATGACTCTAAAGTGAGAATGGCCATCCGGGTAACGACCTGGACCTAGAGATCACCTGAGCGTTCACCTTGGGCAACACCTTCCAACAATGTTAGCAACTCTCAAAGCGTGCTCAGAATTCCCCACTGGAAATGCATTTTAAGTAATTTTGCTGGTCACAGAGATCATCAGTCTTATCTCTTAAAGTTACAAGAACTATTTGGCCAGAAAGTATAAAGTATAGATTCTTCCTTACACATCTAGTTCAACGAACCTGTATCCAAACGCCTTTTGGTCATTTCAAAAAAGCAAACCCGTCTTCAAATGCTAAGAATATTCAGAAAAAATAGGCCACAGTCTCCAAAGCCAATAACTAAAAGTTACAAAAATGTTTCCAGCAACTGGAATAAATATATGGCCTTCTAAGAAGATGGGTTTAAAAGAAAATCTTCAGTTGGATGTCATGGGCTTGTTTGTTTAAATAACAGTTTTCTTACTTTATATTGTGCCCATAATTAAAAGCAGCCTCTCCTCTTTCTTCCTTCCTTCCCTGGTCCCCTCCATCCTGCATCCCCCTCAGTCCTATTCCCTCAATACTTCCAGCTCTCTGTTTAGACATCAATCTCACCACCTTCTCTGAATCTCGGTCCTCAGAATAATTAGGATTCCAATCCAGTATCACATCCTGAGAAATGATAAGGGTTTACAATTTAATAGTGGCTGCAACACATTTTAGATTGCTAAAAAGAAAGGCCAATTGTCAAAGCCCAATCCTTGCATATAGTGAATGCTTAATATATATTAACGAGCGTTATTGTTATTTTTGTTCCCATATTTGTATCTGAATTTAGAGTGGGGCACTGTTACCTCCAGTCTGTGAGTTATTTGCTGCATAAGACAGTTCTGAGTCCCTAAGACTGACATGATCTCGCCCTCTTCATGAGCATGGGGAAAACACTGCATCAGTCCTCAGAGATGGGGGGATGGGGATCATGGGTGGGGCCTCGCTTCCTAGCACCGCTCCCCCAGCACTCACCTTCACACTCATTGCTCTGCTCCCGCGTGGCAGGCCGCCAGTGCCTCTGATTGTACCCTGCACAACAGCGATCACATGTCTCTCCACAGGTGTGGTGCTGGCATTCACACCGAAACCTGAGCATGTAGCAAAGCACATCTCAGTTACTGAAAAGTTGTTTGTTTGTTTGTTTGTTTGTTTGAAGTATAAGATCAGTTGCTCCTGTGTGAAAAACTGAGTCATCATGGTCACCCATGGTACCACTGAGTGATTATGAGGACAAAGCACTTTGCATACGCTCTTTCAAGTCCCCCGATCCCGCTTACTATCTCCATTTTACAGGTGGTGACACTAAGATCCGGAGATACTTAAACACTTGCCAAAGGTCAGGAGATGATAAACCGAGGGCCAGATTTCTAACTTAAATTTGTCTGACTCCAAAGTCCCAGCTCTTTCTTCCCTATTATGTTATATAATGATAAATCGACACAGGAGCAAGCAAGTGCTGAGTGTACTGAGGTGTGTTGAATATCAACATCTTCACAAAAATCTAGAGTAGTCCTGTGAGATGGGTCAGGTTTTTTACTTTCAACCCGGGGTCTAGTGCAGAGATTCACCAAATCCAAGAGACAGTTACTAACCAGATCTCAGAGGACCCTGCTCCAAGAGTCCATGCCAGCTCCAACAAACAGCTCCATCACAGGAGCCAAAGCTCAGATTACTCAACAAGGCAATGGAGTAAAGACAAAACTCGACATTCAAAGAACTATACACCTGCCTTAGAACGTTTCTGAGCTAAAATGAAATCGTTGCAGCCATGGTGTTAGATGAGAACTCCAAGCTCTGAGCTTCCATTCGTCTGTGCTTGAAAGAGGATTCAAAACAGAGTCTAAGAAGACCCTTGGCTGTGCCCATGGGGATCCCCTCAACTCTTCTGAGGGGAGGTGGGATGGTTATGCTCCTATGGGAAGGCGTCACGCCTCTCCCAACTCAGCTCCCCGTTAAAGCAAATGGACATAGATTTAACTGGAACAGCTGGAGTCCAAACAGGCTTTTGTCAGAGATGCAGTTTCAGCTCATTGCCAATGACGTGTTTATTTGCAAGCTGAACTGAAAGAATATTTAGGGAAAATTGCTTGAAGAACATATAGTCCTACTACTCTTTTTTTTGTTTGTTTTGGAGGAGGGGTTTACTCTTTTTTTTTGGAGGAGGGGTTTATTGTGGAGTCCAACTACTCCTATAGGGAGATTCACATTGAGCATTGAAAAAGAAAACAGAGCTGGGAACTTGTCTGAATCATATTGTCACTCCCAAATAATTGCTTTTTCTGACTCTCAGCCCAGGTTGATGGTTGATGTAGAAAATTTGTCCTTGCATCAGTTGTAAGGATGTCATTGAAGATGTTGTTGACTGGAGAATCCTCTTCCCGATAGCCACTCCATCCACCTCCAGGTAGATTTCTCATCTGGCCCTAGCATCAACACTCATCTTCTCCTACACAACTGATTGCTTTTTAGATTATGATCATAGTGAAATATGAAACTGAGCAGGTCTCCCTTTTTGAGTTGACTGCCAGGAAGCTCAGAATTAAATCTGTGATCCACCCATGTTTCCATACATCACAGTCAGTGTGGTACCCATGCTTGATTAAATCTTCCTCTGCCTCATCAAGAGGTTCTGCTTGGTTTCTGATTGTCCAGCCGTGGCTCCCTCCATTGTCACTGAATCCCCTTCAATATAAGATTTTTTCCTATTCACGGAGGCCGCCATGAGTCATTTGTGCAGGTCACAACAGGCAGGGGGAGGCAAGGCAGTTGTGCTGATACAGACCAGTGGCAAACTGAGCCTTTCACTGAGGGATGGGGAGACAGCCTCTCCACTCACACACACTGGGAGCAGTAAACTGCTCAGTGCAGAACCCCCCAGGTCTGCCAAGGGCACGGGGCTCGGCAGCTCTTCCAAGTGGGAAGCTCAACCCCTCTCCGATGACTTCTCCTCCTCTCCCAGGTGGTACCACTTTATCTCAGGCTCAGGGACCAAGAGTGACCTCTTTTCTCCCCTCTCGCTCCAACTCAGGTCTTCCCTGACCCGGCTTCTAGTGCCTTAGGGCCTACCCTTCAGGAGTCTACATGGCAGCGATGGTTTAATCATTAATAAGCTCCTTGCTGATTAAGGGCTAGTCAGTTGATGGATTCACACTGCTATCTCAGAGAGCACCACCGGATCCCCGAAGGAGGGCTGACAGCCTTAGGGATTGTTTCTAGACAGGGAGAAGGGCGCCACAAACTTACCACGCAAGTTAGTAGCTGGCGCCTCTGCCTGACCATGAAGCTAGGCCTTATGATGTACAAACCGGAATTTGACTAACAGTAAAATGTACCCCTGGTAAATGCTGCTCGTGTGGAATTGGAGACTTTAAATAAAACATTGAGAGACAACCATTACTATATCCAGCGTCTGGTAATTTCCAGCCCTTCAAAGTATCCTTCCTAAGGTGATAACACGAGTGTATACAATTGCACAACACAATATTTGAGATCCATGCATCTTACTGTATGCGAAATATACCTCAATTAAAAGCAAAACAGTGTTACACCCACGTTCATAGCAGAATTATTCACCATAGCTAAAGGATGGCAGTAACCTACGTGTCCATCAACAGATGAACGGGTAAGCAAAACGTGGTGTATATATAATGAAATATTATTCAGCCTTAAAAAGGAAGGCAATTCTGACACGTGCTATAGTGAGGACAGTATATGCTAAGTGAAGCAAGCCAGTCACAAAAAGACAAATATTGTGTGATTCCACTTGTACAAGGCACTTAGAGTAGCGAAATTCATAGGGTAGAATGGTGTTGCCAGGGGCTGCTGGGAGGAGGGAATGCAGAGCTGCTGTTTCATGTGCACAGAGTTGAAGTTCTACACAATGAAAAGAGTGCTTGCCTGCACAACCACCTCAGTGAGCTGGACACGAGTGAACTTAAACCACGCCCACTTAAGAATGGTTAAGACGGTACACTTTATATTATGTGCACGTCACCACACTTTTAAAGATGAAAAAGGATTTGGATCTCACTAGACCAGGGATGACAAACAAATATTATTTCTCTTGCCAACTCTACTCAATTATTTGTGGCTGCCTGGGGCACTGTCTGGAGCAGGGGTGGGGGAAGGGGGTCTGGGTGGCCCTGTACCTGATCATGCATAGAGTGCTGTGATTGATTAACTATGTCTGCTATGGGCTGGCTGCAGGTGAGAGGGAAGTGTCGGGGTGGAGGAGGGGAGACATACACATCACCTACTTGTCGTTGCGGGCAGGAACTTAGGAAGTGTTTAACAGGATGCAAACGTCTACTGAAACAATTAGATTTATGCATAGAAAGCTGAAAAATCTGTACAATGTACTCACAGTTTTTCAGGAGTGTTTGCACTGCACACTTCAGCATGGCCATTGCAAACACACTGCCCACCGATGCTGATATCCTTTATGCTATAATAATACTATAGAACAGAAAAGCGAACGTGTCAGTTTTACTAAACCCCAACGTAAACTTTCCTTTCCTAACCTTTAACATACATCTGTATTGACCCCGCTTCCTTCCATCCTGTACTCCTGAGCCTCCCTCAACACAAAAGGGAGCCACGTTTGGGTGTAACTTTTCTTACAAAGCAAATACATTCCCCAATCAAACTGAATAGCCCACTGCTGAATTTGTCCATTTTTAAAAATCAAATGCTTTAAATGCACGGAGGGAAATGACCTCGGACAAGAATCATACCCTACAGCCTTTGGGAAAGGGATTAAGGGCTTCCTAGTTTCTCTTTTTTTTTTAATGTAAATCTGAGTTCCATAAATTGGACATATCTGTTTAACAAAAAACATCATTTTTATAACAAAAATTTTGTAACTACTGTGTTTAGGCTTCAGGAAAGGAGAGACTATTCACAAAGATGGATCAGATACAGCGCTGAGACTGGCAGGACCCGCTAGCAGTTGCGGAAGCCTTGCTAGGTCAGGGTTAATCAAAGCCAAAGGCAGAGGTTCAAGCTCCAAAAGGCCAGACAGTTTCAGACCCAGCTGAGGCTCGGTCCCTAGACCAGGCCAGCGGTATGCATAGGACATCTCGTGAACCAGGCATGTCCCCAGCATGGTGGAGGCCTCTCCACTTGGGACTGTAGGTGGCCCCATCCGCCAGCTCCCCTACTTCTCAGACTTGGCAGGAGGCACAGGACTCAGTAAGGAATTCAGAGGGTGTGAAATCATCTTTCTCATTGAGGTCGGGCCACCACTGAGAATATCGGTCAGTGAGGAAGTCTGTGAATTCACAGGGACAAGAGGGGTTTTGTATCTTTTTGTTGTTGCTGAGATTAGTCATCCTAAACCTCCCCACAGTCACTCAGGGCTGGAGTTCTGCTCTGATCTCCTCCCTAAAAGCTGTTAAGTGTCTTAGCTTCCCGGCAACGTCTTACTTAGTCTAAAGGCATCAACAATCCCTCTTGTTAATATGGATAAAATTCAGTATTGGAGGGCTTCTGTGACAAGTTCACACTCAGAAGCTTTCATGCTGATGACCACAGAAATTTCTCTCTACACGCGGGTTAGGGCAGCAGCGGCGAGAGAGAAGCCCTCCATCAGCCCTCACCCCAGCACACATGATACATGTGATAGGACACCTGGTATTCTGGCTCGTCCACTTAAAGAAGCAACCTAGACTGCTGGGGAGGGAGTGTCAAGATTATATATGTGATGCACTCCACAAAAAATTACTTAACAGAGAAGACTACATTCACCTAAGTGAAAAGAAATCTACATACATACGAGTACCAATCTTGCAACCCTAAAAAGACCAAAAAAAAAAAGCGGTGAGGTACATTTGTGGCGAGGCTCCAAAACACCTGGAGGAATGGAAACGCAGTCTGGCTACAGTCGATCAGAAAGCCCAGCTCACCCTTGTAAATTGCGTTCTTGGATCCAGTTGTAGTTCGCACATACAACAGCTCAGAGGGAGCTAAGGGGGCTTAAAAAGTCAGAAAACAGGGCTTCCCTGGTGGCGCAGTGGTTGGGAGTCTACCTGTTGATGCAGGGGACACGGGTTCGTGCCCCGGTCCGGGAAGATCCCACATGACGTGTAGCGGCTCGGCCCGTGAGCCATGGCCGCTGAGCCTGCGCATCCGGAGCCTGTGCTCCGCAACGGGAGAGGCCACAGCAGTGAGAGGCCCGCGTACCGCAAAAAAAAAAAAGTCAGAAAACAGGCCACCTACACTCCAGATGACTGGCCTTTTTGGAAAATGCTCAAAACTGTAGCAAAACCTAACGTTTCTCTCTCCCTTCCTTTCCCAGCTCCCTGACTTACTTCCCTAAGAAGCCAAACTCTAGAAGGTAAGCTGGCACCTTCCATTCACCCTCCCAGGTCCACTCTCCACCCCTCTCCACCCTGCCCTTTGCCCTGGGGCTAAACTTTATGGGATGACAAGGGCCTCTTGCTCTCTGGCCTCCTGTTAGGTTTGACCATTGGGAGGAACTGGGAGGGAATCAGAGGGTGGGAGAAGAGTAAGCTCCGGGTATTTATTCTGCTGGTTCCCTCTGTGCCCAGGCGACAGGGTACCGTCCTGACACTGAGAGTAAACGATGTTCATCTAACCCTAGTGGAGAGTACTGCCACTCACCAATGCCCACACCCCTCTGCTTTGGCTCAATTACATTACCCAGCCTCCTGCATCTCCACGGGGCTCTACGACCAGTTCCTGCCAATGGAAGTGAGCTCTGTGGTTAGGAGATGGTTCCTCCCTATGTTCTTTCTCTCTTCCCTCATCTGCTGACCAGGTGCAGGAGGGGCAGAGGAGGACCCTGAGGTCCTACAGGATGGCTGTGCCTCTACAGAGAAACAGCCTGGTTCCCTGAGTAACTGTGTGGAGCTGATCCCACCTGCTGACCCACATTAGACCGTGACATGAGCGAAAAATTAACCTTTATTGTGCTCGCCTCTGAGACTTGGGGACTATTTGTTATAATAGCAGACTAATACCAGGATGGCTGTCCTCTTTTGCCTTTCATCTTCTCTGAATATGATCTGTCTTTAACCACCAAACTTCTAAGCTATACCTAATATTTCAGACGAGAACGACTCTTATGCCTATGACATTACTGGCTATAAAGTTTACTTGAAGGAGTTCGAGGCAATGAATTTGATAAGCAAACAAGGTACCAAAAGCTGCTGTCTTGGCACGTCAAAGCACTACTCACCCGCCGAGTGACGGTTGGATCTCTCTGTGCTTTGGAGATGAGGTGTCCAAGAAGAGTGTTGGTTCGGAGAAAACGCAGGCGGATGTTCGTCGCCTTGGTGAACTCCCTCAGGGTGTGAGAGAAAGTAAAATTTTTTGCGCCTGGACGACCATTTATCAAGGACACCACAACCTAAAAGAACCACACACACATAGAGGGGGGAAAAAGTCCTTTTATCAAAATGTAGCTGCAAGTAACTAAAAATAACTCACATGCCCCCGAACACTTACTTGGTTTCTTTGAGTCATTAGATGTTCCAAAACCTGGGCTTTCAGGTTTTGTAAATCATTTCATTTACAAACCCTTTGTTCTATCACTGTCATTGTGGGGCTATACACACTATGAAATGTTCAAAGTATAACATTAAGATATACAAATATAAAGAAACAATTTTTGTCAAGCTGCATCAAAGAAACAAAGCTAAAGTAATCTAAAATCCCGAAAGAGGGTGAAAAAAGGAAGTCTTTGGATATAAAGTTGACAGTGAACAGGACAAAAAAAAGTCTACGTAAAACCCAGGTTTAGGTTTTTTTTGGCCACACTGCGCAGCATGCGAGACCTTAGTTCCCCGACCAGGGATCGAACCCACATCCCCCTGCAGTGGAATCGCGAAGTCTTAACCACTGGACCGTTAGGGGAGTCCCCCAGGTTTTGTTTTAAAGCTTGAGGCGATGAAGTCCAAGTCCCAGCCAGTTACTGAGACATGAAACACTGACCGATCACTGGAAGATACTAGATACAGCTGCTCAGGAAAGATCTCTCTACTTAAGGAGAACGAGACTGACACCCTTTAAAGAAGTTCATTTGAAACTCATTCCATGGGATGCTTCTCTGATTTTCCCCACTCTCTTTTCTCATCTTCCCTAACAACAGCCTGGCTGACTTCATAAGGACCACATGCAACCCCAATGAGACAGCAATTGTTTTCTCCCCTACAAATGATGCCCATCCTGCCACAAAGGATCAGGGATTAGTTCTGCCACCAACCCCTCCTCTCCCCACTCTTACAGGAGGTAATGTGCTGGTGAAGCAGTGGGAGCGTTCTTCACCACAATCACCAGTGACCCACTTTCTAAATAGTCCACCAGAAGAAAGAGTTCAAGACCTGTGGGCCGTGAATCCAGAATCCTGAATTCCCAAGGAAAATTAGACCTCAAATAGAATTTGCAATGTCAATTATACCTCAATTTAAAAAACAAGATTTCCAACCCAACTCAATCTGGGAGTCTTCGATGTGATTCCTTTCCATCTATGTTAGATTTCCTTGAAAGTGCAAGTTTCACAATTATGAAAAATGTGGCATCTTCATGTTCACTTCTGAGTCTTATCTCTCAAGGCCTCCCAAATCTACTTACCTCACCATTCTCCAATGGCACGATCCGGGAGTAATCAGTAGTACAAAGTACATCATCGTCTCGTGTGATCGCCCTATTTGCTTCCTGTCCAAATTGTTCCAAACAGTCTACTTTAGAATCTAGGAAGAAAACATGTTAGTACTGTAAAATAAAATATTATCATCTTGCTGTAAATCTCTTAAGAAATCTTATGTTTACTTAAGAATATACGTGAAAAGGGAAAGAACAGAGAAGCATTTAAGATTTTTAGACAGAAGCTTAGAATGAAATTCTTAATTCACGAAAGAAAATACCAAGCCATTTCAGGCCACGTGACTTTCAACAGAAATGTCTGGAGATATGGTTCTAAATCCTCATTCCTCATTAGGCAAGTTTACCCTCTAAGGAGCATCCCTGGAAAACCCAATGCCTTTGTAAGCCAAATTCCTGTCCACCTCAATTTGTCACAGGGTTCAGAGACCCAGACATTCTTCATTAGTGAAAAACACAAGGTCAAGGTAAGTAATGTGAAAGGCAGGATCCATAAAGATGGAGCTTAGTTCCTAATTCTACATAAAAGGAAATGGACTGGGACTTCTCTGGTGGCGCAGTGGTTAAGACTCCACGGTCCCAACGCAGGGGGCCTGGGTTTGCTTCCTGGTCAGGGAACTAGATCCCACATGAATTGCCACAACTAAGAGCCCGCATGCCTCAACTAAGGAGCCCGCCTGCTGCAACTA
The DNA here is from genome assembly GCF_963924675.1 of Phocoena phocoena. Taxonomy (NCBI): domain Eukaryota; kingdom Metazoa; phylum Chordata; class Mammalia; order Artiodactyla; family Phocoenidae; genus Phocoena; species Phocoena phocoena. The sequence continues at coordinate 50,413,703 of NC_089231.1, forward strand.
AGACCCGGCACAACCAAATAAATAAATAAAATATTTTTAAAAATAGGGACTTCCCTGTGGCGCAGTGGTTAAGAATCCGCCTGCCAATGCAGGGGACACAGGTTGGATCCCTGGTCCAGGAAAATCCCATGTGCCGTGGAGCAACTAAGCCCATACGCCACAACTACTGAGTTCTCGTGCCACAACTACTGAAGCCCGTGCGCTTAGAGCCCATGCTCCACAACAGAAGCCACCAAAATGAGAAGTACACATACTGCAACAAAGAGCAGCCCCCGCTCGCAGCAACTAGAGAAAGCCCACATGCAGCAATGAAGACCCAACGCAGCTAAAAATAAATACAATAAATAAAAATTTTAAAATATATATATATTAAAAAAAAGGAAATGGACTGAAGCTATGGCCCAGTTATAGGTACACTGCTTCCCCCTAAATAGTAGCAAGAACCATTATCATAAGAGGCGTTTCAACCCCAGTTATACATGTGTATCCTTGGAATTCATGCAAGTGTGCTTGAGAAATAGGGATGTTCCAAGGGTAACCTAGAAAGTTAAAATTGACCAGCCCCTGACGAGCCACACTGAGAGACTAATTTTCTACTTAAACCCAGTCTTGATCTGCTGCCAATAATTCAAACCCCTCATAACATGGTAGGCTAGATTACTTACGAGCAAAATATTGCCAAGGTGAGTAGGTGCTTCCGAAGTCGACGGATCTTTCCAAGACCCAAAGATCAGGGCGAGGAGAATTTGCAAATTTGATTAAAATATAGGCCACCTGGAAAAGCTGATAAAGCAAAGGACATACAGTTACTCAAGTCGCCACATCTGTCCACACCCTCCATCATCTCTATATGATGCTGGTTCCCAAGGCAATACATCTAGCCACACCTCTCCCAAGATCCAGATCCCATTTCTAACTGCCTACTGGACATCTCTAATTGGATACAGCCTCTCAAGCTTATCATGCTCAAAACCAAAATAATCATTTTTTCTCTTTCCACTGAATCTATACATTAATCTTTGTCACATCTTAATCATTATACCCTTGAATTTCAACCAGGCTACACAGCACCTTCAAGTCTGTACATTCAGAGAAGTCTGATGTCAAACAACAATCATCGTGGGCTAAGCTCTTCCAGGAGCAAGAGCCGGTAGTACAGCCCTGAGCGTCTCCCGCGAGTGACACAGCCCTGGTTCCAGATCTTGGAGAGCTCACGGCTGCAGACCTGAGACCTGAGCGGCCGCTTGGTAGAGTGTAGCACCTCCTTCTCCTGTGCCATCTCCACTCAGCCCCTCTTTTCCTGATTTCTCTCCCTCTTACTGATTTTCTTGTTCATCCTCATCACTCTTTGCCCACGGCCAGGACAATGCAAACGTATGGGAGACATGAAGCGCGGCTTTGGTCCAGTTTCTTCATCCTCCCACTCTTGAATCCCAGTATGCCTCCATGATGGACCCCAGGAGTCCCTGCAGTCCACTCCCACCCCCTTCCCTCAAAACTTATATCTGGCTTGACTTGTGAACCCTGAGAGTCCATATGCTTAGCAAAGTGCCTAGTATGAGTTCATTGTTCATGACAATGAACATGGGTGTTAAACAAATCTGCTAACATGTTAAGAAGTGGGGATTATCCCCACCCCGCCACTCCCCAAGCCCAAGGAAGAGATTCCACAGTGACTTTCAGGAGAAGACTCTGCCAACTTATTAACTAGCCCAGTAGAGCCATTTGAACAATGAGCTCATCTAGTTAGAGAGAGAGGCAGTACTCAGACCCTGTGGGATCCTTTTATTTCTTAGGGAAAAAAATATAAGGGATTTTCATCTGTATATTTTTCACATACGATAGTATGGTAAGAGTCACACACACACACACACATATATATATATATATATATATTTTTTTTTTTTTTTTTTTGCTGTACACGGGCCTCTCACCGTCGTGGCCTCTCCCATTGCGGAGCACAGGCTCCGGACGTGCAGACTCAGCGGCCATGGCTCATGGGCCCAGCCGCTCCGTGGCATGTGGGATCTTCCCGGACCGGGGCACAAACCCGCGTCCCCTGCATCGGCAGGCGGATTCTCAACCACTGCGCCACCAGGGAAGCCCCCATATATATTTTTTTAAGTCTCAGAGCTACTAGTTGATTGTGAATGTTCCCAACTCGTCACTAGAAGCCAAAATCTCTAGGGCAATGGTTCTCAAATTTTAGCCTCAAGATACCTTTACATTTTTAAAAATTATGGAGGACTTTCAAAAGCTTTTCTTTACGTGGGCTATATCTATTAATTAAGAAATACCATATTAAAAATTAAGACTGAGAAATTTTTAAAATATATACTACTAATTCATTTAAAATAATAAACCATTACATGTTAACATAAATACCATATTTTATGGAAAAAATACTATATTTTCCAAAACACAAAAATTATAGTGAGAAGAATGGCTTTGATTTACATTTTTAAAATCTCTTTCAATGTCTGCCTTCATAGAAAACAGCTGGATTCTCATAGCCACCTCTTCAGTTTGTTGTAATACGTTGTTTTGTTTGAAGTATTTGAAGAAAATCTGGCCTCCCATAGATCTGTAATAGGAAAAAGGACCTAAGAGTTTGTGGACCTCCTGAAAGGTCTTGGGAACCCCATGGGTTCTCAACCGCACTTTGAGAACCACTGATCTTGGTCACAGAGATTATCCTTTGCTCTACGAAGCCCCTTTGCTTACTTCTCTGTGGAAGGAAGAATTGTCACACCAATTAGTGAAAACCTTAAGTTCAGCCAGTTTTGTCTCAAACACTTGCTCTTTGATCTTGAAAAATCTGCTTCCCTGGGTTCAGATTAACGCTCTCAGATTGTCTACCCATCCTTGGAAAAAAATGATCTGACCTCCTGTAAGGTAGCAGGATACAAAATTAATGTACAGAAATCTCTTGCATTCCTATACACTAATGACAAAAAATTGGAAAGAGAAATTAAGGAAACACTCCCATTTACCATTGCAACAGAGAGAGTAAAATACCTAGGAATAAACTTACCTAAGTAGACAAAAGACCTGTATGCAGAAAACTATAAGACACTGATGAAAGAAATTAAAGATGATACAAACAGATGGAGAGCTATACCATGTTCTTGGATTGGAAGAATCAACTTTGTAAAAATGACTGTACTACCCAAGACAATCTACAGAGTCAATGCATCCCTATCAAACTACCAATGGCATTTTTCACAGAACTAGAACAAAAAATTTCTCAATTTGCATGGAGACATAAAAGACCCTGAATAGCCAAATAATCCTGAGAAAGAAAAAGGGAACTGGAGGAATCAGGCTCCCTGTCTTTAGACTATACTACAAAGCTACAGTAATCAAGACAGTATGGTAGTGGCACAAAAACAGAAATATAGATCAATGGAAAAGGATAGAAAGCCCAGAGATAAACCCACGCACCTATGGTCTCTTATCTTTGATAAAGGAGGGAAGAATATACAATGGAGAAAAGACAGCCTCTTCAACTGAGAAAACTGGACAGCTACATGTAAAAGAATGAAATTAGAACACTTCCTAACACCATACACAAAAATAAACATAGGCAGAACACTCTATGACATAAATCACATCAAGATCCTTTTTGACCCACCTCCTAGAGAAAGGGAAATAAAAAGGAAAATAAACAAATGGGACCTAACGAAACTTCAAAGCTTTTGCACAGCAAAAGAAACCATAAACAAGACAAAAAGACAACCCTCAGAATGGGAGAAAATATTTGCAAACAAAGCAACTGACAAAGGATTAATCTCCAAAATATACAAGCAGGTCATGCAGCTCAATATCAGAAAAACAAACAACCCAATCCAAAAATGGGCAGAAGACCTAAATAGACATTTCTCCAAAGAAGATATACAGATTGCCAACAAACACATGAAAGGATGCTCAACATCACTAATCATTAGAGAAATGCAAATCAAAAACACAATGAAGTATCACCTCACACCGGTCAGAATGGCCATCATCAAAAAATCTAGAAACAATAAATGCTGGAGAGGGTGTGGAGAAAAGGGAACCCTGTTGCACTGTTGGTGGGAATGTAAATTGATACAGCCACGATGGAGAACAGTACGGAGGGTCCTTAAAAAACTAAAAATAGAACTACCATATGACCCAGCAATCCCACTACTGGGCATATACCCTGAGAAAACCATAATTCAAAAAGAGACATGTACCAAAATGTTCATTGCAGCACTATTTACAATAGCCAGGACATGGAAGCAACCTAAGTGTCCATCGACAGATGAATGGAGAAAGAAGATGTGGTACATATATACAATGGAATATTACTCAGCCATAAAAGGAAACGAAATTGAGTTATTTGTAGTGAGGTGGATGGACATAGAGTCTGTCATACAGTGAAGTAATACAGAGTGAAGTAAGTCAGAAAGAGAAAAACAAATACCATATGCTAACACATATATATGGAATCTAAAAAAAAAAAGGTTCTGATGAACCTAAGGGCGGGACAGGAATAAAGATGCAGACATAGAGAATGGACTTGAGGACACAGGGAGGGGCAAGGGTAAGCTGGGACGAAGAGACAAAGTGAGAGTGTAGCACTGACATATATACACTACTAAATGTAAAATAGATAGCTAGTGGGAAGCAGCTGCATAGCACAGGGAGGTCAGCTCGGTGCTTTGTGACCACCTAGAGCGGTGGGATGGGGAGGGTGGGAGGGAGACGTGAGAGGGAGGCGAGATGGGGATATATGTATACGTATAGCTGATTCACTTTGTTATACAGCAGAAACTAACACAACATTGTAAAGCAATTATACACCAATAAAGATGCTAAAAAAAAAAAAAAGCTAGTTAGGAATTGTAAGGTACTCTGAAAACCATAAAGCAATACCTAAAGGAAAGAGAAATAATTTCCAGAATACATGTATCATTATTACATAGTGAAGCAATTCATAGGAAACCCAAGAACTCCCGGTTTAGAAAATCAGAACAAATATATTTCCCTAAAGACTGTACATTTCTCTTAGACCATATCAAAATAAGATTGCTTTTAGATATGTAAGAGAGAATACAAATGAAACATTTTTGGGCTTCCCTGGTGGCGCAGTGGTTGAGAGTCCGCCTGCCGATGCAGGGGACACGGGTTCGTGCCCCGGTCTGGGAAGATCCCACATGCCGCGGAGCGGCTGGGCCCGTGAGCCATGGCCGCTGAGCCTGCGCGTCCGGAGCCTATGCTCCACAACGGGAGAGGCCACAACAGTGAGAGGCCCACGTACCGCTAAAAAAGAAACATTTTTGGATACAGGAATCATTTAAAACATTCTTAATCTCTTCCATCAAAATCCTATAATCATAGCATGTCCCCTGAAAACCCTATTTATTTAATAGTGTGTGACCTAATGGTTACTATGTTCTAGGTACTATGTCAAGCACCTCAGAAACATTCGCACAATGAAAGTGGGATTTTATTAACCCCACTTTACAGATGAGGAATGTGTGACTTCGAGAGGTGAAATAATGTGTCCACATCTTGCAGGTGTAAAAGTCCACCACCTTTGTATAGTCTACTCACTGATCATTAGCAATGCCACTGAACCTGATAAGATACTTAATATTTAACCTGTTTCATCCTGGGGAAAATAACTCTCAAAGAAGTTCTAAACATCTTTATTTCCAAATATGCTAAAAGTCCATTACAGGGAGTCCAGAGGTAGGGACTGTGATAATACATCTCGATGGTTATTTGAGCGCGTTGGTTTCTAAAGCTGCACTTTCTGCTAGTACAAATCCCCATAAATGAAATAGCCTTGGTAGCTCAGAGGGCACCTCTCTTTGTTTTGTTTCATCCTGTCTGAGATAACATGTGATCCCTTTAAGGCAGCACATCAGTTAAAAATCCCACATCTAGCAGCAAGGGGAGGCATGCCACAGTGTGTCCCTTCTGCATGTTACATAAACCTGCCGCCCAGACCTAATTCAATAAGCTCTGGGATTCCACCAACTCATCTTCCAGCACCTACCAGACAGGACTTTCCACTCCAAAATGCTTCCCTCCCATTTTCATCTTAGGAACTCGATTCTGAGATTCCTCAGCGCAGGATTACATGTCCTGACGCTGGAAGGCTGCCTTTCATTCTCGTTGAGCCCATCTGCACTGACAGACCCTGTTTCTCTCTCCCTGCCACTGTGGTGCAACTTGCAGTGGCTTCTTGCCAAGCACTCCAGCTCTGCAGCCAATCTCCCCTCGATGTATAGATTCAAAATGGTGCTGAGAGGCGGCCTCCGGAGTGGGTTCACAGGGGGTTCACGCATGTTAAACCAACAGGTATGGATTTATTCTCTTCTACTTGATAATTTTAAATGCTGTGCCTTCTAAATGGCTCCTTCTGTTAAACCCGTTATCAGTTACTTATGTTTGCTCTTTGATCACTCAACATACTTCAAAGCACGCCTGAGTGACACTTGAGATGCATGGATGTAAATGAGGGCCCTTTACGAAACAAGAAAGCACCAGGCAGTGGAGTCACTAGAAGCAGAAAAGCAAAGACCAAGCTGTGCATTTTCGGAGAAACAACGTTTGGGAGTTAAGGTAAGGAGGGAAAAGTGACCGAGAAGGACTGAGCTGTCATCCTCTCTCCACATGCTTCTGAAACAAGCTAAAGATGGCTTGACCTTTGCTGATGAGCATTTAGATGGAGGTACAAAGTAGCCTTTTAAATAATGTTTTAACGAAGCAGATAGTAGTCATAAAAGGTACAGCAAGAGGCACTTTGACTTCAAAAGCCTTCAGGGGGAGCAGGTGAGACAAGCCAGCCCTTTCTGTTCCTCATGATCGTCATGCTGAAGCCTCTGAGATTCCAGCTCCTACAGCCCAGCATCTATCTCATTCCATGGCCTTCCCAGATGCAGGTAGTAGCTGTTCAATAAACGCCATGAATGAATGGATGAATATTGAAGTTGTGCAGTCACCACCGAGTTTGGGAAGTGGGCACCAGTCAGCACCGTTGGGTGCCATGCTCGGCAGTGGACTGCTAATGGCAGAGGAGAATCAACTCCTGGTGGCAAATCTTTGCTCTGCCGCCCACCAGCCATGTGACTCGTCTATCACTGAAGCATTTTGCGACTTTATTTCCTTGTGCATAAAATAATAACATAAAACAATCAAAAAAGATATTTAACATAGGTGAGGGACAGTAGTATCCACTTCATACAAATCTTACATCCTCCATCTAAAAGAGCACTTACTATGCTCTGTGGCATATATGTGTTTTCATACGTCATTTCCACTAGACTGACATCTTTGTGTCTCAATCACTCCTGTTTCCTCAGAGTAGATGCTTAATAAATGTCATTGAATTGCAATGAAATTTAATAAATGGGACATGTGAAACTGCAAAATATTATGCACACATATTTAAAGTCACATCCAAAATTAGCTTCTTAACTAAACAGCACTCTCTCCTCCAAAAGAGTCTAAGTTATAATGTGAAATAAATCTATCATCGTAGCCTTATAATTTGATAAACATACTGTTCCACAATGCGGTGTTTCCTGATTTGCTTCTTCCAACTTTTTATTCTGCATAATTTTCAAACCTATAGGAAAGCTCAAAGAAGAGTACAATGAATATCCCTACACTTTTCGCTTAGATTCACCCAATGTTAACATTCTGCCACATTCGTACTCTCTCTCTCTGTCTACACAACACGCACACACCTTTGAAAGCAAGCTTCAGACATCATTATGCTTCAACCCTAAACATTTCCCCATGTATCTCCCAAGAACGTGGACATTTCTTCTACGTAAACTCAACATGCTGAGGCCTAGGAACTTTTACCATTCATACAAAAATCTTACGTAACACACTGTACATATTAGAGTTACCCTGATTCTCTTAAGACCGCCCATTGCATTTTTCCAATCCGGGATGCAATCAAGGATTATATATAGCATTTACTTGCCAAGTCTCTTGTCTCCTTTAATCTAGAGCAGTCCTCCCACGATTTTTCTTTCCTGACACTGGCATCTTTCCATAACAGAATGTTCCCCCATCTGAATGTGTTTGATGATTTTCTCATCATCTGATTCAGGGTAAACATTTTGGCAGGATTACTACCCATGGGACATCCTCTTCTCATGGCATCATGCCAGGGGGCACGGGATGCCAGGTTGTCCTGTTATCAGTGTTGCTATGTTGGAGCACTTGCTTGAGAAGAGGTACACCAGATTCCCCCTTTACAAAGTTAGCTTTCTACCTTTGTCGTTAATAAGTAACCCATGGAGAGACATTTTGAAACACTTATTTTTATTAACTAAATTACAAACGTTCCTACTATCCGTGTAAAAATACAATTAAGAGTCAAGAAAAATAAGTCCCAAGATACAGAATCAAACAGTTATAGTTCCTTTAAGGCTGATGCCCATTTGAAAAACTTAATCTAATGAGCTAATTTTATAAAAACTTCTTAAAATATTTATTTATTTATTTGGTTGCACTGGGTCTTAGTTGCAGGCTGGCTCCTTAGTTGTGGCATGCGAACTCTTAGTTGCAGCATGCATGTGGGATCTAGTTCCCTGACCAGGGATTGAACCTGGGCCCCCCGCATTGGGAGCGCAGAGTCTTAACCACTGCACCGCCAGGGAAGTCCCTATAGAAACTTTTTAATTGAGAAGGAAATATGCAGGTCAAGTGGAATTAAACTCCATTTTAGTAAACTTGTGTGAAAACTTCTTATAAAATGAAGTACAATCCTCATTAAACAATCAAGGCCAGTGATGAAAATACGACTCAGCTGGCCTGAAAAAGGATCCTTTTAATCCTGGTGCGAAGAGCACATCGGCCAATGGCTTGGCAAGGGCACTTCTTTCTTTCGGGTTTATCATCACCCTGTCCTATAAAACCCAGAACTTGGCACCATCGAAAAGAGAGTGCTTAGGAGGAAAGTCACAGTGTCCTTCAGGTCCTCTTACTGTTTCCCAAAAGCACCTGCTCACCGTTGAGGGAAGGTCGATCATTCCAGAAACTTACAGGAAGGGACTCAAGAGGTCCCAGGTCAATCTCTCACCCAGGGTAAGAACCTTCACGCTAGAATCTCCTTTTGAGAGGAAAGGAGACCCACTGCATTGCTAAGTTTGGGTCACTACACGTTTCCTCGCTGTCCTGAAAACTTTTCCTCATAATTCCCCCACCTACCCTTTGGGGTAGCACAGATTTCTACCACGTATCCCACATGACAGCCTGCCCAGAATTTAAATACCAACACCACATCTCCCTAGGTTCTTTTTAATGAATTAAGATTCAAGTCAGCAGGAGGCAAGGATTAGGGTAGGAACTGGAAAGGGGAAGAGAATTAAAGTATCTCACTTCCTCATTAAAAATAACTACAATAACCTGAGAAATAAAAATCCTGAACCAAAATCGAGTCTAAAGTGTTGGATCACTCCAATAACTTGGGAAATGACAAGCCCGCTATTTTTTAATGGAAGATTTCAAGAAAAAAAATCAAAAGACAAGGAGAAGGTGAAACATTTGCATCTGTATTTTATGACTGATGAATTCTTAACTCTGGAGGAAAAAAGAGATTGAAGACATATAGCATGGTTTTCAGTCTTTGTGGACATTATTATTCCCCAAGTAGACTCAAAGGGCAGAGCTTGAAACTAACATGTGTTACTCAAGAGCATTTTATCCACAACTAACAATTTACAGATAGATTTGGTGGTGATTTTAAATAAGTTGAAGCCCACTGGAATCCAAGAACTGAGCTCAATTTCACAATGAAGTCCAATATTTTATCCAACGCTTTACAGCTACACTCAACTGTCAGGGAATTTTGTTTTTGTCCAGGACCTGATTCTCCCTATAAAACTCACTTGCCCTCATTCACGCTTTTTTTTTTCTAATTTATAATAAAATTGAGTATGACATTTACTTCACTCACTGAACTGATAAACAGCCTAAGAATTTGTCTGACAAACTATACAGGACAAGGGAAATGATAATCTTGTTCTTCCAGGGCAAAGAGATTTAACTAACTCAACTTTCGTAACGAGCAAACCAAGTTATCTAATTCCTCCTTTAATCTATCTAAATTTTTTTAACTCAACAACTCCTAAAAAATATATTGATTTCTACAGGGGACTCACACTGTGATAAAGTTCAGCAAAGTATCTGCTCAATGATGATTCACCCTAAATCAGATTCTAAAGGATGTTATTTCTCATCATTTCTCATAAATGAGTCCACATCCTTCATGATGTTCTAGTCCTCCTCTTGGCCAGTATCTTTCTCCCTAAAGGGTATTCTCATTTCTAGCCTACACTGGTAACGGTCCTTTCCTAATTTCAGTCACATCTCTTCCTTTCTCCCTGTGACATCTTTCCTGAGATTTAGCACCCATGGCTAAATCCGAGTGTTACCTAAAGCTAAAGTTTTCCTTTTGGCTGTGTTTCCATTGCTCTTATTAATGGCAGGGCACTTTGGAGACCTTTTTGACAATAGCTGTGCGTATCTGTAAAGCATAATGCTGGTCACTTACACTGACTCAGCATCGTCATTTTTATTAGTCAGCTTTTTTTTTTTTTTTGGAATGAGGTTTAGGCTGAAGTGTGGTTTCAGATCAGCTGGGCTATAGATTAAATATTTGTCTTAGAACTTGTCCTTTGGCCAAAAGTTGTCCTTACTTTCTGAACACTAAATCCCCTAGCGTGGCAGTTCTCCAAATGGATGGTATCACCATCTGGGGTATTTTATTGGTTGTCACAATAACAAACCCAAATAAGGAGAGAGACCATGCACCTGAAGAGGCATCAACCTCCACCCTGAAGAAGATCACTGCCAGTTCTGGGTGAGGAGGCTGGTGAAAGGGCCCAGTTGGAGGTTTTGTCTTTTGTCTGTTGGACTTTTGAGGATCCAAATGCCCTTCCCACCTTATGAATCCTGCTGCACCTCCACCTTTAGAAGCTGAAAATGCCAGTTTTTCCAGCTCTCCTGGCAGGTAAGGCAGCATGGGTACCTGACCCAGGCTCAGTGAATTGGAGGTCTCCTTCCGAGATTTTGCATCTAGAGCAAATGATACAAAAAGGCAGGGACACTGAAGAATTGTTTCTAGAAGCAACAAATATGGCAGCCCCCTCTGGCTTCTGGGGACAGTGGCTGACCCCAGCAGGGACATACTGAGTCCAGGATCCAGGCTGACTGTGTCATCACCAGCTGCAGCAACCAGCATTCAGCCGCAGCTCTGTCCTCGCAGAGGGACCTGTGATTCTGACTGAGCTGCCTCCTTTGCTTCTGCCCACTTCCTGAACCTGATTCTCTACGATCCTTAGATCCTCACCCACTACCCCACGTCCTCTCCTTCCACCCTCAAAGGTGACTTTTTCTCTTTCACCAGTAAAATTAGAACTATCGAAAAGGAATCCCTTGCCTTCCCATCCCAAATCCATGAGCACTTTTGCATCTGCACATCCTCCTCCCTTCCCTCTGGACCAATGGAACAGGAGCCTCCTCCCTCTGCGCTCTGGATCTCATTCCCCTCCTGTCTTCTCTTGGATCCTTCCCATCAGCTTTTATCTTAGGTATTTATTTTTTAATTAAAGTACAGTTGACTTACAATATTCTATTAGTTTCAGGTGTACAACATAATGATTCAATACTTTTATAGATTATATTCCTTATAAAGTTATTATAAAATATTGGCTATATTCCCTATGTTGCACCTTACACCTTTGATTGTTATTTATTTTATACCCAGTAGTTTGTACCTCTTAATCCCCTTTTCCTATCTTGCCCCTACCCCACCCCCTTCCCAATGGTAACCACCAGTTTATTCTCTGTATATGTGAATCTGTTTCTATTTTATTATATTCACGCGTTTCATTTTTTAAACTGCAACTATTAGTGAAAACATATAGTGTTTGTCTTTCTCGGTCTGACTTATCTCACCAAGCATAATACCCTCCAACCATCAGCTTTCAACTGACTCTTCCATCCGAAGTCAAGAAAATTCCTCTCCCTCCATCCAAACCCTCCTCTAGGCCCACCTACCTCCTTCTTCCCGATGCAGCCACACTTCAGCAAAGGGTGGAGTGTCCCCCTTCCTCACCTCTCCTCTAATTCACCCAGAGTTCAGTTCTCAGCCTTCTCACCTCACTCCACGCTATTTCCATCTTACACCACTGACTCCCGATTTATACCTGTAGCACAGACTTCTCACGTAAGCTTCAGACCCAACAGCCTAGTTAATCTCCACGTGAGATACCTCACCACCACCTCAACTCAACGTGACCCAACTGAAGCCTCATCCTGGCCCTCTGGAGCCGCTGATTCCTGTGGAAACTGTAGGTCTCAATGCAGCTTTCCCCCTCTTCAGGGAGATATCTGTGTTTGATGCTTCCTGGAACACTGTACTTTTCCTTTAAGACACCCATCCCAGGAGTAATTAAATAAATACTCCTGGCTCAAGTGCACACGGCCTGTAAATACAGGATGTGAGCTTGATTATCCTGCCCACTCACGAACTGCAGCAGGAATGCTCTGCTACAGGTAGCTGTAGGCCAGGCCAGGGCCCGCGCTTGGCCTGGATCAGGGGGATGCTGGTAGTCGGCCAAAGCCCTAAGGATTGCACTTACTTGGCAAAAAACGGGATGCTCAAAGTCACTTTCACTGTGTTAAAAAGGTGCATCCCCAGCTGAACTCTCGGATCTGGACATGAGATGGCCTCCTGTGGCCCAAATGCTCCCACTTAATGCTCTGGCTCCCGCAAGGACCCCGAGCAGGCATCCTTCATAGCAGGGCGAATGGGAGGCCTGGGTGTGAAGGGTCAGAGTGGGGTGGGTGAGGGACAGTGGCTGGGCAGCGGACAGCAGTGTGGCCAGGCTGACGGGCACCAGGAGAACTGGAGAGTCCCGTGCCTGGCTCAGAATCAGTGGGGAACCAGATGACCTTGGGTGAGTGAGCTGAACTTTGAGCCTGAGTTTCCTGAAATCCAGCTCCTCCGGGCAAGACACTGTTAGGAACTAGGGCAGGGATTCAAGCCCGCCCCAGAGGGGATGAGAAGTGGAACACGAGCCAGGGAAGTGGGCAGGGCAGCCAGACAGATCGTCCACCGCAGGTGGGTTAAACGGAAGAACTGGTCTGATCAGCTCCAGGCACGCCTGGTGGGCAGGGGCGCAGCCCACACCCGCTCTGCCCACTGGTGGAGAAGGGGACTGACGTGGGAAAAACACCTTAAGTGCCAGCAGGAACCATCCCATTAAAAGCAATCTGGCCACCTCGCCAGGAATGAGGTCTGGATCTGAAGATGGTAGACAGGGGTGAGCGGCCAGGCTCCAGAAAGGAGAGTCTGGAGGTGGAGGGTGTGTGGAGCCCCAAAGTTCCATCATCCAAATGCCACACAATGGCCTGCCCACCCCCTCACTTCCTGGGGTGGGGGGGGGTCCACTTCTGCCCCTCCCCCACTCTCTTACTCCCTGGTCTTTCTTCCCCAATCTGGGGCCCCTTTTCTCCCCATACCCCAGAAGCTACACAGAGTCGGGAGGATCATACCATAAGGTTTATACCACCCGTCTTGCAAATGTGGAATACGACACTATTATAACACTAGGGACTAAGCGGGTTTTAAGGCATAGCTTAGAGCTCCTTATTTATAAAATTTTCTGGGGAAAAAAAATGCAAAATAATTTCTAAATATCTGATGTAACTTTTGGTGCACCTCATTTACACCCATATATGACTCCCCCAGGCAATATTCTATTAAATAAAATCAACGTGAAAGACAATCTAACTAATGACCCTACAAATACCAACCATGTAGTGGTGAGAAGCAAGGAAATAGATACACAGACACCATCAATGAATCTTCATAACATGAACATAACATGGCCAGTGTTGGGGCCAGAATGTCTCGCTCCAGGCTCTGAGCTGTGCAATCCGGGTGATTCCCTTCATCTTTTTATGCCTTGGTACCCTCGTGTGTAAAAAGGAATAATAATAGTACTTAAAGTGGGAGTTTTTGAAAGGGCCCAATAAAAGGCATCCCTCTTCCCTATCTGGCTCAGAACCAATTGAGAAGTAAGACAAAGGAAGAAGGGCAATGGTGACAAAATATCACCTTTATTTCTGGTGAAGCTTATATTGGAGGACACAGGTTGTGTCTGCTGACGGTGACCTCCAGGTGAGATGTCCCGGGCCGGTGGCCCATGTGTCTCAGGCAGGAGAAGCAGAGAAGGGCACGTGCCTGCCTCTGGACATCTGCTCTCAAGGGACAGGACAGAGCCGTGCATGACCAGCTCCTGATTCACACTCACCACCCAGAAGAGGGGCCAGATGGAGGCTGGAAGCGTGACCCAGGTGGAGGGAGGAATGTCGGTGACCACGCCCCACAGAGGGCTGCTGTGAGGCGTAAAAGAGCCGATGCCCGGATTGCACTCAGTGCAGAGCCCGGCACATGTGAGGACCTAACCCGTGGAAGTAAGCGCATCTTAAGGGCACAAGCGTGCTTCAGATTAAGTAGCAAAGATGTTAGAACAGATGCTTGCGAAGGGCCATGGAACAGGAGTGGGAATTGAGGATGACGGGGGAAATAGAAGAATAAAGCACAAGAGGGGCATAGTCCATAACATTCTGTGCGCTCATCTCCAAGTGGGGGTCATATCTCTAAAATCCTCCAACAACTGCTTCCCAAGGAGTTAAGACAACACAAACCTAAACGGAACATCAGTCTTTAGTCATCACAAAATACATATTGCCTCCTGTCCTGGTCAAGTGACTTGGCAAAAATCTCAAGGAACCATTCGGAACATCCACGAGCACCTTGTGCCCTGGTTCCAGGCTGGCAGCAGGAGTGGCCTCTTGCTCAGGAGGCGGGGAGATGCCCTGACCGGGGTGATCCTTATAAATGCAGACACCAGTGTGCACAGGCACCCTAGAAGGAATTGTTTTCTTGTGGTTTGGGCCGCCGGTAATGGAGAGGGTTTTTTTCTCTTCATTCCCACTGGCTAAGACACGTGGGTCCCTTCACTGCCAGACTTGCAAGGAAAGAAAGCTGATTCCACTTGAACTGCAATTCAACTAATGGGCCCCAGGGAATAAATCCACCCCAAATCTGGGAAAACACTCTGAGCTTGAAACTGTCCATTTGGACGGCTCGATCCCGCTCCTGCCTTACAGCTCCATGACCTTGTAACCTCTGGCACCTTCCTTTCTCGGTGTTCCTCTCAGGGTGGCAAGTCCTTTCCATGAGCCAAGCCTGTGACTGGTTACTTCTTGAAACTGCTGGTGTGGGTGGGAGGGCACAAAGGCCTGAGGATGGGCACGTGGGGCTATCTCATCATCAGAATCGAAGTTTCTGTTCAGGGACTTCTAAAAGGAAATCCTTGCTTTTTTCTCCCCCATTCCAGGAAATCAGTGAGGGAAGCTCTGTGCACCCGCCTTTTGCTTTACAGTTAAGGACTTGAAAATGCTTAGAGAGTCACAGTCATTAGAAAGGAGCCCGGTCCATCGGAGTGGCCTGGTTGCGTTGCAGTGGCAACACCAAAATCTCAGTGGTTCAAAACTATACATCTGTTTGCATCTCGTCCGTGTGACATGTCTCTTGAGGATGGACCCGGCTCCATGTCCTCCCCACACAGGGACACAAACCAACGGAGTCCGTATGTCTGGAACACCACTGAGGCAGGAAGGGAATGTGGTATGTCATGCACCAAGGCTGGAACTGCCGCCAAACTTTCCTTCAAAGACACGGGCAGGTGCGGCCTTGTCTTGAGCCTGGAAGAAGAACTGGGGGGCTTCCCTGGTGGCGCAGTGGTTGAGAGTCCGCCTGCCGATGCAGGGGACGCGGGTTCGTGCCCCGGTCCGGGAAGATCCCACATGCCGCAGAGCGGCTGGGCCCGTGAGCCATGGCCGCTGAGCCTGCGCGTCTGGAGCCTGTGCTCCGCAACGGGAGAGGCCATAACAGTGAGAGGCCCGCGTACTGCAAAAAAAATTAAAAAAGAAGAACTGGGAATTCTGCTGAGCCAGGAACGCAGAGGTGCTGATGCTGAGAGGACCCTGGTTCAGGCCAATTTGGCCCTGCTGTTCCTGCTAAGTCGGAAATTAATGGTGGTGGAGGTTGAGATTTCAAAGGGGTTGGGTTCTTTCTTTTATCACCCAGGCCACCTACACTGGCCATAGAGGATGACAGTGGCTGAGAGAAGACAAGATCAATTCTGGACATTCGGCCAAACTAGGGGCAAAATGTCACTGCTGCACCCTCAGACTTAGGTGTGCATTAGAAGCACCTGGGGCTGTGTCACAGTGAAGATTCCCAGGCTACAATTCGAGACATTCCAGTGCAGTAGGTCTGCAGTGAGGCCTAGAAACAAGGCCAGCTGTACAATTTGCAGAGCTCAGAGCAAAATGAAAACACAGGGGCCCTTGGTTAAAGGCAGGAAAAAAGTGCTTTTAAAGGTACTAAAATATGCTTTTTCCTTTCTTCCACAGTTCCTCTCTTGACCTATCATGGTAACTTTTATTTGCTATTTAATGTTGCACTCCCTTGGGCAAGGGTGAATGCAGACCCGCACAGGGACCCCACTCTGCCGCTGGCTGTGCACACGCCAGGATCCCCTCCTGACCGCTGCTGGGTGGACGTGACACACCGTGCCCTGGTCAAGGGCGAGGTCATTCTCCCCTTCCCTCCCCTTCTCATGGGCCCACCACCCAACTCACACAGACAGACGATCCCCAAGGGATTGGAACCTCCACACTGGGATGAGCTTGGTACCTGGATGCGGGATGGACAAGAGGCTCGTCCCTGTCAAGTCGCCCATTTCTCTGCTAGCTTGGGATGGAGATAGCACCGCCCTGCCCCTCCTCCTCACGGTGTGCATGCAGCCAACCTTCCCTGCACCTGCTCCCAGACCCCAGCCAAAGGGTGGCAGGGTGGGGTCAGGGAGGAAGAGGATTGGAGGAATCGAGGCACCAGGACTTGGGGGAGCAGGTGGCCTAGAACCTGTCTGGGAGGCAGGATGGCCCATGAGCCAGCACACACTCCGTGATGGATTGGACTTCACTTACAAAACATGAACTCAAACATAAAGTTATTCAGGATTTCAAGACGGCATTAAGCCCCAAGCTTGGGTCCCCCTTCTTAGCACAGGGATTCAAGGACCAACTCTGAGAAGCACTGACTTAAAGACAGACTGACCCAGTTGAAGCAGGTAATCAAGACAGGTCCCAGCACCCAGGAGAGGGACAAAAGTGTTGCAACTCTGAGAGCTGGTGCCGCTCCAGGCAGGAAGTCTCCCTGTGTTCTAGAATTAGATCTCAGGGTCCCAGCCACAGACTAAACGCTCTCACATAACTGATGAAAGAGAAGAAGACTCTCAAGATCCAGACAGACCACCGTGATGAACTCGTAGGGTAAGCAGCCACTCTGGTTTGCCTGGGACTGTCCTGGTTTTAGTAACAAAAATCCTGCATCCCAGAAAAGCCCTTAGTCTCCAGCAAAGTGGGACGGTTGGTCACGTTATGACCAGGTCTAGTACTGACCCAACGAACTCCTTTTTATCGTTGAAAGACCAGTGGAAAGGCTGCTGCCTTGTGAAATCCTCCCCACACTCCCCAAGCAGAGGTCGTAGCTCGCTCCATGGCGGTTACACTTCTCAGGGTGCACGCTGATTCTGCATTCGTGCATTTGACTCCCCAAGGAGCACGTGAAATCCCAGAATCTTATGTGAATATACCGGAGGGAACCTGTCATAAATGCCAGGGAAGGAGAAGAGAGGTGGAGAGGGCCCCGTTGCTAAGGTGTGACGTGGGGACCTGATGTTAGTGGGGCCCCAGGACAGCTCAAGGCCAACCAAGTGCAGTCCCCGAGCTAGAAACCCGGGCTCCTCCGCTTTGCTCGCCGGCCTGCGGCTCAGTCCACAACCTGAAGCGCTGTCTGCTGGGATTAGCGCCCCAGGATTGAGGAAATGCAGAGCCACAAAACAGGAGAACGGAGCAGCTGGTTGCAGTCACAGGAGGAAGAGGGAGAGGCGACACCTGTGAGAAGGATCCGTCAAGTCGAATTATTACAATCATAGTAAGGAGGGGGGAGAGGAGGATCTATGATGTGCCGGGTACCAATGCCTCTGTGTTTCAGTAGCCTTTACAATAACCCTAGTGTTTTGGTACTAATATTCTCGCTACTTCACAGATGCAGAAACTAAAGTTCGCAGAAGACGCGGAACGTGTTTATGGTCACAGAGAGTCGGTGACAAAGCCAGGACTCAAACCCACGTCTGATTCCAGAGCCCAGGCTGGTATGCAGTTAGCTGTGCAGGCAGCCACAGGGCCTGACGGGGCCAAAGGAGGAGTGCGGTCCTTTCTTCAAGGAGTCATTCCTCCCTGGTTGTCCTGCAGAGACAGAAGTTGCTGCCCAGCCTGATTTTCTGACCCTGTGTGTACCGTGCCCAAGAAAGCCAGCAACAGGAGGAGCACGAAGAGTTACCTGGCTGTGAGGATGTCTGCCCCAGTCTCCAGGTCCGTGTGTCCCTAGCATAGTGTCTGTGATCGCTGGCGATGGGAGGCTTTGCCCCCCGCCCCGGACCTCATCTTCTCCACTGCCCGCCCTGCTTCTGGCTCAGCCTACGCCCTGCTCTTAACTCCCCAGGGAGGCCGGCTGATGAGCAGAGTCCTTCCGGCCCCTCCCTGCTCAGACTGTGGCCCCCAGGCCAGCAGCCAGGCATCACCGGGAGCATCTCAGAAATGCAGAATCTAGAGGCACGCCTGCAACTTCTGAAGGTCAGACCTGTCATTTGAAGAGATGATTCAGATGTACACTCAAGTCGAGAGGCACTGGCCCAGCCCACAAAATATATCTTTTTCTCCATCAGGCGCACATTGCCAGCGCTGTTCTCTCCCCTGTGGAAACCCAGTCTCAAGTGAGTTTTAAGTCAATGTATCACCTCTCCCAACAGCATTAGCCTTTTAACAGCTTTATCCTCAGTGAAAGGAATTCCAGGGGTGGGTGGACAGGCTGCTCTACACCCTGAAATCACACCATGCCCACAGCCGCCAAACCATCTCCATAGAAAGCTGGCCCAGTTTTTCCAGCAATGGACTATGTCTTCTCCAGGCTATGATTGCAGGCCAGTTTGGGGGACAAAATAAGTATTTCAGGCAGCCAAATTACAAGCTAATGGTGCAAGTCTATCTTCTCTAGGATAACATGTCGAGCAAGAAATTTCAGCAGAGGGCATGCTTTAGTAAATAAGCTCCAAATGTTCTCCAAAGTAAGCAATAACTCTTAGCAAGAGTAGCAATAATGGTAGGAAGAGGTACAACGTGGGCGAGAAGGGGTCTTTTGAAAGAATGCCTTGAGGAGGTATTATGAGTCCTGATACGTACGCTTAGGATAAATCCCTATTTATTTAGAAATGAACCCTCTCTCAGCTGTCAACACACACATTATTATCCTACTGTCACTGGAAACATTTAGGGGCAAAAGAAAAAATATTGGGGAATGAAACAGTACAATAGCTAATGAGGCCTTATAATTAAAGGATATATTTGCTCAAGGGAAAACGAACGTATCACATCAGTTCTGAAAGGAAATAGCTTAGTAAAAGCAGGTTCTTTGTCAGTTACGTATTGTAAAAGGAAAATTATAACGTGGCACACTCTTCAGACAGCATTTAATGCTTGGTCATTCTGTGTGACAAAGCTTCTCTGTGACAATCCGCTTAAAAAGAAGAAGAATTGAAAACTGAACCTTAGCCAGCTTGCAAAGTCCGAGTGTTTTCTATAGAATCTCACTGTACTTCTCAAAATGACTCAGAAATATCATTAACACTATAAA